>NC_088244.1:37585738-37733238 GCF_036934945.1 Oncorhynchus masou masou | reverse complement strand
GAAACTGCGAACCGGCACGCCTGGCACCGACGCTTAGGTCAAAGTCGCTTAGGTCGCTCGGGTGTCCATACTAACGTTTAATCGAACAGTAATCGAATGCCTCGATGCCTGTCTACCTGCTTTATGTAGCCAGCCCTGGCCACGTGACTCACTGTCTGTAGGAGCGAACCATTTTCGTGAATGCGGGGGTGTACCTAATTAACATTGTGATGAAAAATTCATAAAATAGTACCTAATAATCTATTAAAGTAGTAATAATAATATTTGTTGAAATAAACAACAATAGAATGACAACAGTGGATAGTAATAGAAACATAGGATAAATAATGGGAACAATAATAGGCTAAACATCTCTCTCTCTCATCCTCTCCATCTCTCTCTCCATCTCCCTAGCAACTAACCCTCAGTGCTACCTTCACCCATACTGTTTATAAGTTAAAGGATGGAAATGATTACGGCCGCTTTCAAATACTTTGACGCCGTTCTTGGCTTTTCGTTCTCTCATTCCTCAGATGATTTGGTGTCTGACTCACTTTGTTAGGGTGGTAGTGAACTCAGTCATGTCCTCCCACTCTCACTCTCACAGTGGTCTGTTGTGTTTTATGTGATCTTCCTGTTGCTTAGGACGTACTGTTACGTGATAGGCATTTGTTTGCTTTTGGCTTATCAGTATTTCGCCCTAATCCTATGTGACATTGTATTTTAACTCTAAGCGGTGATGACTCATTTGGTAGCTAACCCACTCACACACCTTTTCCACATCGCATGCCCTGTGCATGACGTCATGCACCGCAATACAATGGGAACAACGCCAGGCCAAACAGGGTGGACTAGTTCTTCCTCCTTCCATTTATTTATTTGAAATCAACTCTGCGGTACATTGCCCATTAGATATCAGAAAACACATCAGCTTCTATTTTTTTATTTGACTGAGTGTCTAAAAATGAGTCATACAGAGACACATTTGCAGAAAGAGTGCCGAAAATGTTTCACTGTTCATCAATATAGTAGCTTGCATGCCCTCTCTAATGCACATTGATAACGGATTTCCCTCCCTCCCTCCCTCCCTCCCTCCCCCTCCCTCCCTCCCTCCCTCCCTCCCTCCCTCCCTCCCTCCCTCCCTCCCTCCCTCCCTCCCTCTCCATCCTCCTTTCTCCGTCTCGCTTGTTTTTTTCTCTCTCCCCCTTTCTCAGGGAGCTGATGAGTGTGTGATGTGTGTCAGTCTGAGAGATGGTCCTCACTGTGTGCCCTTCTGCCCCAGTGGGGTAAACGGAGAGAACGGGCAGTTCATCTTCAAATACCCCAACAAGGACAGCTACTGTGAGCCCTGCCATGTCAACTGCACACAGGGGTGCGTGTGTGTATATGAGTGTGTGTGTCGGTGTGTGTGTGCATGTGTGTGTGTGTGTGTGCCTGCGTGTGTGTGCTGCAGAGTAAAGCTATGCCTCTTGTTGCAGGTGTTCGGGTCCAGGATTGAGTGACTGCATAGACAACACTAGACACTCCACTAGGTGAGTGTCTCCCCCTGCTGGAGGTTATATGAAAACACACACCCCCACTCAAACAAATCGAATTGTATTTGTCACATGCGCCGAATACAACAGGTGTAGACTTTACAGTGAAATGCTTACTTACGAGCCCATTCCCAACAGTGCAGAGTTAAAAAGTAAGACAAATATTTGCTAAATAACACAATTAAAACAATAATTAGGCTATATACAAGGAGTACCATTATGGAGTCAATGTGCAGGGGTATGAGAGGGTTAAGGCAATTGAGGCAATACTGTATGTACACCTGGGTAGGGGTAAAAGTGACTAGGCAATCAGGATATATATAATAATGTGTGTGTGTGTGTGTGTGTCAGTGTAGTATGTGTGAGTAGAGTCTAGTGAGTGTACATAGAGCCAGTGCAAAAAAATGACGATAAAGAAATAAATGCCCATTTTTCTCCTGTAGTCCTCAGATCACAGGTATAGCGTTGGGAGTGCCGGCTGCCCTCATAGTCTGCCTGGCATTGTTTGTGTTGGGCATGCTGTACCACCGTGGCCTGGCCATCCACAGGAAGAGAGCCATGAGGAGGTACCTGGAAAGTGGAGAGGTGAACTTCTTAGGGAACTACAGCAACTTAAATGACAGTAATTTCTGCAGAGCTGAGGGAAATATTGGATGTACAGTATCAGGAAGTCTAATATAGACCCATTGTATCCAATGCACTTGTGCATTCGTGTAATGTGAACTAGTGTGTTTGTGTGCTAATGTACTTGTGTCTCTGTGTGTGTGTGTGTGTGGCCAGAGTTTTGAGCCGCTGGGGCCAGGAGAGAAGGGAGCCAAGGTTCATGCCCGGATCCTGAGGGCCCCAGAGCTGAAAAAGGTCAAAGTCCTGGGCTCTGGAGTGTTTGGCACCGTACACAAAGGCCTGTGGATCCCTGAGGGAGACTCCGTGAAGATTCCTGTAGCCATTAAGACCATCCAGGACCGCACAGGCAGACAGACTTTCACTGAGATCACCGATGTAAGAACCACACGCTCTTAACACACCGACACTGAGTAACTCTACTAACCTCTAGACGGGATACACTAGAATCCCTTGTCAAATCAAATCAAATCTTATTGTTGCCAGATATGTTTGTGTAACGGAGGTGGGTTTTTATTGAAGAGTAACCTTGCCTGAGACCTAAATACTTGCGTTAGCTCCCCGTAGCAAATGCCTGGGCTTTAGCTCAGTGAGCTTACACAGTCTTGTGGCACTGTCTGATTCCCCCTCTCACTCTTATGTGTGCTCCCGTGCAGCACATGTTGTCCATGGGCAGTCTGGACCACCCCTACATCGTCAGGCTCTTAGGTGTCTGCCCAGGTGCCAGTCTCCAGCTGGTCACCCAGCTCAGCAGCCAGGGGTCCTTACTGGAGCACATCAGGCAACACAAAGACAGCCTGGACCCGCAGAGACTGCTCAACTGGTGTGTGCAGATAGCTAAGGTAAGGTCACAGGGTCACGATCAATAAACAGTAGAACCCTTTTTGGTTCCAGGTCCTGTTCACCTCAAAGAACCCTTTTAATGAACCCCTAACCAAAACGTTTTTTTTTCTTACTATGGTACAGCAGAGAAAAAATACGTTATGTTTCTATTATTGAGTCTCTGGTCTTTCTTCTTGACTGTTATTATCAGGTCTCTATGATGAAACCTGCGTGTGTCTTCTCTTCAGGGCATGTACTACTTAGAGGAGCACTGTATGGTGCACAGGAATCTGGCTGCGAGGAACGTGATGCTGAAAAGTGATTATTTCGTCCAGATTTCTGACTATGGCGTGGCTGACTTGCTCTATCCCGATGACAAGAAATATGTCTACAGTGACAGCAACAAGGTAATCAGGATTCAGGACTCATGGATCCTGAATTCACTGCTCCATTCTCCATAATGCATCTATCAATGTATAATATTTCACAAGTGGTTGTCCAATAGAACAGATAGAATGAGCTTCCTGTCACCCTGTCACACCTGCCCCCCCCCCCCCCCCATCAGCAATTGTTGGATTCCCCTGGACTCAATAACCTCTGTCATTACCTTCCCTATACCTGTCTCTGTTCCCTGCTTCTGCATGGATTGTCTTATGTCCTTGTATACCCGTGTGCTGACGCTGTTCCTGTCTTGTTTATTGCCTATTCCAGATTAAATGTTTGATGCCCGTACCCGCTTCTCATCGGCGTCAGTCGTTATACTTCCCTTTCTGTTTCTATAGCTAAGTTTCCATCCAATTGGATGTTCATGCGAATATTCTATAAAGGAAATATGCACATTTCCCACTAATGGTCTGTTTCCACCAAACAGATTTGTTGCGGGGGGGAAAAAATCAGTGCGTGATGACGTAATACACACTTAATGTACTTTTTCGCTTAGGTTTTCATATACCAAGTAAAAATCTGCAGTACAATGTGTTAACTATCGGATTTTCAACTCTACCTGGTAGTTTTGTCACAAACTGTTGCGTTGAGTAGAAAATGTGCCTATTCTGGTCTTGGTACGTGGGTTCTAGCCAACAGCTTGCAGATACAGTGCAGGTAGGGTGGTCTACCTGATGAGATTATTACGAATAAGAGCGAGAACATTTGTATTTGTCAAACGCCAACCAAGCATCAATCATTATGTCACCAGAATAAAACCCTCAATATTTATTGGA
The DNA here is from genome assembly GCF_036934945.1 of Oncorhynchus masou masou. Classification (NCBI taxonomy): domain Eukaryota; kingdom Metazoa; phylum Chordata; class Actinopteri; order Salmoniformes; family Salmonidae; genus Oncorhynchus; species Oncorhynchus masou. The sequence continues at coordinate 37,729,061 of NC_088244.1, read as the reverse complement.
AAGGAGCATGAGGATCACCGTGCACTGTCACCACCCTGTGAAGTTCATCATAACTTATTTCATCTGTAGCCTAATAAACTGCATGGATTCCCGAGTCGTAGTGGGAGGACCACACACCATATCATCGCATGACTCTAAGTTTACTTCGATATAATGGATATTATATCAATATTTGCACATAAAGTCATTTCCTCCGCCATTTCTCGTATCATACATTTTACCAACACAGAAAGATCCCACCATGTAGAACAAACAAATAATCTGTCTGTCTTTATAAAATTGTACCGAAACGTCCTGTTTCCATCACAGCTGTTGTGATTTCTTTTTATATGGTATGGAAACATGGTTTATGTTACTTCCAGACTCCTATAAACATAAAATGGATGGCCCTAGAGAGCATCCTGTTCCGAAGATACACTCATCAGAGTGACGTCTGGAGCTACGGTAAGACAGCATGATCTGCATTTTATAACATGTTTGTGTATGTACGTTATGTCTGTCTGTCCGTCCGCCTGTCCGTCTATCATCATTATGCATCACTTCTCCCGACTCCAGGAGTGACAGTCTGGGAGATGATGTCATTTGGGGCAGAGCCCTACGCCTCCATGCAGCCACAGGACGTGCCCAGTCTACTGGAGAAGGGAGAGCGTCTGTCCCAGCCCCACATCTGCACCATAGACGTGTACATGGTCATGGTTAAGTGTGAGTAACCGTACAAAGTAATGTACACACTATGCACATCCAACGAACGACACAACTACCGTGGGAAACGAGGAAAATTACCAGCACACTTTTGAAATTCACCTAACTTTATTGGCAAGGTTTCGACCACAAACGATCCCCGTCAGAACATTAATAGTTTAAATGCTGTTATTAAAATGTGTTCAACCTTCTTTTCAATTAGGTGACTAACACAAAACATACCTCTCACTCGGTGCTCTTTGATACACGCAAATGAATCTCATACTCTTACAGTGTATGCATGGTGCCAGCCGCTGCACCCCATCAACCTTGGACATTAGAAATCCTATTGTTTTCTATTACCAGGCTGGATGATTGACGAGAATATTCGACCAACCTTCAAAGAACTGGCCAATGACTTTATTCGCATGGCAAGAGACCCGCCTCGCTACCTTGTCATCAAGGTAAGGAAAAGATTACAGCGCTATATTACTTTCCTGTCTATACGCTATGGAAGTGATGTAGCATTTTCCAGGAAGGAGCCTTGTAGTTTTTAACTTTTGTAGGCTTTTTGAATGGTTTTTAAAATGGGCAAAAATGTAGCGCAGTGGTCTTCAGCGTAAATAATAGGTATCTGGTAGAAGTAAAGTCATCCACAAACACTAATATAATTGAATTGTACAAATACAGTGAGATCTGGTGTTGGATCATTTGATAATGATGAACAAAGAAGACTGAATAGAATAAATTATACAAATACTAAGTTGTATTGGATGCTCAGAAAAAAACTGGAAAACTACATCATTTTATACTAATATAATTGCTCAGAGAAAGAGATTTGTTTTCACGAGTAATAAAACAAAAACTAAACGAGATGAGTGTCAATAATTTTGACCCTTCTGTTTTCAAACCTCTCACACCCTGCCCTTGCTCTGACACTGAGCCTTTTTCAGAAATGTTTTATGAGATTGGAGAACACATTGGGATGGATCTTAGACCATTCCTCCATACAGAATCTTTCCAGATCCTTGATGTCCTTTGTCTGTATTTATGGACTTCCCTCTTCAATTCAAACCACAGGTTTTCAAACGGGTTCGAGTCCGGAAACTGAGATGACCATTTCAAAATGTTGATCTTGTGGTCACTTCTTTGTGTATTTAAAAAAAATATATAATAAAAAAAATGTTTACCCCCAATTTTGTGATGACGATCTTGTCTCATTGCTGCAGCAGGCGAAGGTCAAGTCATTCGTTCTCCGAAACATGAACCACCAAACCGTGCTTATTAACACCTGATCGTTTAACCCGAAAGCCAGCTGCAACAATGTGTCGGAGGAAACACTGATCAAATGACAACCGAAGTCAGCCTGAAGACACCCGGCCCGCTAACAAGGAGTTGCTATAGCGTGATGAACCAAGTAGACGCCCCTGGCCAAACCCGGACGACGCTGGGCCAATTGTGCGCCGCCCCATGGGACGCCCGGTCACGGCCGGTAATGACACAGGATCAAACCCCAGGCTGTAGTGACGCCGCAAAACTCTGCGATGCGGTGCCTTAGACCGCTGTGCCACTCGGGAGGCCTTCTTTGTGGATTTTGATTAGTACTTGGGGTTAATGTCTTGCTGGAAGATCCACTTGTGGCCAAGTTTCAGCCTTCTGACAGAAGCAACAAGGTTTTTGGATAAAATGGCCTGGTACTGGGTAAAGTTCACGATGGCGTTGACCTTAACCAGGGCCCAAGGACCAGTGGAAGCATAATATCCCCATAACATCAAAGATCCACCACCACATTTTACAGTAGGGATGAGGAACATAACATGACCAAAAGTATGTGGACACCTGCTTGTTGAACATCCCATTCCAAAATGATCGGCATTAATATGAAGTTGGTCCCCCCTCTGCTGCTATAACAGCGTCCACTCTTCTGTGAAGGCTTTCCTCTAGAAGTTGGAACATTGCTTCCATTCAGCCACAAGAGCATTGAAGTCGGACACTGATGTTGGGCGATAAAGGCCTGGCTCGCATCTGGCGTTCCAATTCATCCCAAAGGTGTTCGAGGGGGTTGAGGTCTGGGCTCTGTGCAGGCCAGTCAAGTTCATCCACACCGATCTCGACAAACCATTTCTGTATGGACCTTCAGCATTGTTATGCTGGAACAAGGAAGAGCCATCCCCAAAATGTTGCCACAAAGTTTGAAGCACAGAATCATCTGGAATGTCATTGTATGCTGTAGCGTTAAGATTTCCTTCACTGGAACTAAGGGGCCTAACCCGAACCATGAAATTCAGCCAGAGACCATTATTCCTCCTTCACCAAACTTTACAGTTGGCACTATGCATTGGGGCAGGTAGCGTTGGGGCAGGTGTGCCTAAATAGCCGAATCCACTCATTTGAAGGCATGTCCACATACTTTTGTATATATATACAGTGTGTTTTCTGCATATGCACTGTTCATTTCAACAATGCATCAAGGCCAAACCTATCATTGGTGTGCATGGCCAAAGATATATTTCATGATGTGTAATGACGTGTGCAGTTGTGTTCTAAATTTGTGATTTACTGCATTATTATAGGGTAAGTAGTAGTGCTGAGCGATTTGTGCTTTTTGATGTTGGTTTGGTTTCAGTTCGATTATTTAAAAAATATTTTTTTCCAATTTGAATTATTATTATATTTTTTTAAACATTAAATGCACTATGCATTATGTGGGTTGAATGCTGTAACAATGCAGAATAAAACAATTAAGAAAAGTCCCATGATGGTAGTGACTTCCCATTACTTCTTATCAATTATTAACCATAATTTCTTCATATTACTTTACTTTAATAAAATATTTAAGTTGTAGTGTATATTACATTTGTTTTAAGTCATCATATTATCTCTATGGGGTTGCTGCCTGTGAAACTCGGAAGATCCGCAAGTGGTTCTTTCAGCAAGACAATAACCCATAGCAGACATCAAAATCCACTAAGAAATGGTTAATTGACCACAAAATCAACATTTCGCAATGGCCATCTCAGTCTTTGGACTTGAACCCCGTTGAAAACCTGTGGTCCATAAGCACCGACGAAGGATATCAAGGATCTGGAAATATTCTGTATGGAGGAATGGTCTAAGATCCCTCCTGATATGTTCTCCAATCTCATAAAACATAATAGAAAAAGGCTCAGTGTCTTTATCCTCACAAAGGGAGGGTACTGGAGTATTGAAAACATGGGATCCAGTAATTATTATGATTTACTTATTTTTACTTGTTAAACCAAATGTCTTTCTCTGAGCAATTTTATTTGGATAAAAGAAAATTGGTTAAAAAAAATTTGGAGCATAAATAAAGGAAACACCAACATAAAGTGTCTTTAATAGGGTGTTGGGGCACCACGAGTCAGATCAGCTTTAATGCACCTTGGCAGAGATTCTACAAGTGTCTTTTATACAAGACCCTAAGCACAATGGGGTGTTAATTGCTTAATTAACTCAGGAACCACACCTGTGTGGAAGCACCTACTTTCAATATACTTTATATCCGCCATTTACTCAGGTGTTTTCATCATTTTGCCAGTTACCTGTAGCTCAGTATTTGTATTATTTATTTTAGCAAGAGAATCAATAATTCCGGTCTCCACTTTATCTTAAATGACCACATTTTTGATTAGGGGACTGACCCCGGAAGTATGACGTAATGCCACGTCACTTTCATAGCGTATTCCAAGTCCCTGAGTGGCCCATTGACAGAAATCATTGGGCTTTGTTTGACATTGCAGACGACAGTGCAGGCGGCTGCCGACTGACTGATCCACAAAGAACCTTTCATCATAAATAACTATTCATTATTATTTTTTAGATCAGTCAGTCAGTTACAATTTACCCATGATATATATTTTTTCCACAATATACGGTTTTGATCCTCTTTCGAACGCGGCCCTTATTAATTACGCTTTGCCTATAGGACAGAGGAGAGGCGGGGCCAGAAGAATCCCACCAACGGGGATCAGCGCTTGCCAATTTGGAAGCGGGCCTAGAGGACCAGGATGAAGAGGGATTGGAGGACGGTTTGGCCACTCCTCCTCTCACCTTGTCCCCATCCAGGACTCTCTCTCGTTTGAGGATGAGCTCATACAGGGTAAATCTTACTTACAGCATTTTGCACACATAACTCGAATTTTGGCACTAATCACTCATTGACATCTATTGAATTACACACGCAAATTTCTAGTCATAAAATGACAGTGGGAACTTTAACCACTCTCTCTCTCTCTCTCTCTCTGACCTCTCAGAGTTCCAGTGTGACCTCTCAGGCTGGACCAGTAGGGTACCTACCCATGACCCCCGGCCCTGGAGATAACCCCTGTGAGGTGAGACACCACAACTCATCATACATCACAGCTAAGGAGATCTTATTAGCACCGTCATTTCCTACCCTCGAATAGCCAGACACCACTGGCCCTAACACATCACATCTTCAGTACAAGAGGTCTTGGCCTTATAATACGGACAGACATATTTAGTTGAGAGCAATGAGTTGCATGACTCCCATTTGCCAAATGGCTTTGTTTAAATCAGTATTATGGCTGAACATTGCCAAAAGGCAATAACTGCTCTAGGAAGTTCAGACACATTAAAAATATTATTTTGGGTTCATCTCTATCCCACTGCCAGTCCCATTTGGTGATGATATTTATGAAGATAATAAGGTTGATGATGTTGCTGCTACTCCTCTTGTTGTTGATGATGATGATTTTGAGTAATGTTTTCCTCAAACTCTTTCCATTGTGTGAACTTCTTACAGCTGTTCTCCCAGCGGTCTCGTCTGAACTCAGCTCGGACGCTGTCGGAGGGGTCAGAGGGCAGTGGCCTGGACAATGAGCTGGCAGAGGGAGTGTCACTGAGTGGCAGCCTGCGCAGGCAGCAGTTCAGGGCTGGCAGGGACAGTAGTGGCAGTAGTACCCACCACACCTCCACCACCATGGTGCATAGGAGCCAATCTGCAGTCTCAAAGTCACCCTCCTACAGGCCTGAGGAGGAGGAGGAGGACCACTATGGATATGTACTGCCTGGAGTATCGAGCACTCCTGAGAGAGGTGAGAGGGAGAGGTGACACCTGGATGTGACGGCTACACAGTGAATGGATGTGATATATTTTTTACATCTGTTTTGATGGAGTGATTCTAAGTTCTATTCTCTAATATCTGTTTTCTCCTTTCCATGGTAGATTCTCTCCTGTCTTTCCCAGCCTCCAGAACTTCTCTACCAGGTAGAGCGTCTCTTAGGGGCTCTAGGAGCTTCAAGAATCCACTGTCACCATTGGCAACCATCTCAGACCCCACCGAGGACTATGAGTTGATGACCAAACAGCCGTCCCCTCTGCCCCGCTCCCCCAGAGTCACCTCTGTACAGATAGAAGGGCCTTCAACTGTCCTATGGAGGAAAACCTCTCCTCTGCCCTCCCCTACCTACAATACAGCACCCTCACCACTAGAGGGGGACTCACTGATGCAAGGGGACTCTCCAAGCACTGCAGCTGCTCTGAGGGGAAGCCAGAGGCCAGAAGAGGTCACTGACAGTTCTATGGCTGTAGTTGTATCAGTAGAGGGAGAGGAGCTGCAGCCTCTGTCTGAGAGGCCTGACAGTGGAGCGGCTTTGTTTGGCAACCGAGGGGCCTCTCAGGGTCAGGGGAGGCCAGAGCAGGGGGCAGTAGTGGAGTATGAATACATGGACATCTGCAGCACCGTGAACACCACAGACACAAAGAGACCCATCTGGGAGATGAGTGAGAGCCGAGCAGCTGACTTGAGGACAGTGACAGAAGAACGAGAGAGAGAAGGAGGAAAGAGTCAAGACCTAGAGGAGGAAGAAAGGAAGGATGAGGAAGCTGGAGAGGAGGATGATGTTTACCAGTATACTAATAAACAACCCAGACTCCTCCGAGAGAGCAGCCGAGAGGTGGGTCCCAGCCCCAAGCCCAGCCTCCGCTCCAAACCCAGCCTCAGCCCCAAACCCAGACTCAGCCCCAAGCCCAGCCTCCTCCCCAAGCCCACTCTTAGCCCCAAGCCCAGCTTCAGCCCCAGCCCTAACCCAATGCCAGATGGCTCCACAGCTATGGTAGAGAGCCAGGTGGAGGAGTATGAAGAGATGGATGCCTTTGGAGGGGACTCCAGGGGCTCCCAGCGAGTGGACCACCAGGAGGCAGAGTACCAGAACCTCCCAGTCCTAGGGAAGGGGAGGGCCACCACAGTTGAGGTGGAGGGGGGTACGAGCACCAGGTGTGCCGGACTGGGGGTGGAGGGGTACATCAAAGCGTGCTCCGGTGTGGGAGTGGTAGAGCCGAGCAGCAACACATCGTTTGATAACCCTGACTACTGGCACAGCAGACTGTTCCTCAAGGCAGATGCTGTGCGCACATAATTATGTGGACTGAGAAAACAACAACCATGATGATGTAAGCACCGACAAATATATTTGATATAATCATGTATCAGGCTCTGGTGCAGCTCAACCGGTAACGTTCTTTTAGCGCTACATTACTGGTTGAAGTTTTTGTTGTTGTAATGTAGTCTATGTATTCTCAGTTAGTTTACATCATCCACCCAAACCTCACGAACCAAAGAAACATAAGCAAAAAATGTCTGGGAAATGTAACCGAGTAGGCAGCTCAACATCAAACGGCTGGCCTAAACTGTCAATAAGTCAAAGGCAAATAGTACAGGGAGAAATATATAGACACAGCATACAAAATGTACATAGACAGACATAGCATGTATACATGAAGCAGAAATAGGCGGCCAACGTACACACACTAATGCTGGATCACATTCCCGTGTTTGCACTTCAACTTGTTCCACTTCCTGGTGAAGCCAATGTTTACCTGCGTGGAACCTCGAGGTTCCATGGGTGAGGTCTGCCATGTAATGTACATTTGTAGCTTATAGTTGTGAAATGAAGTATTCTTGATGAACATTTATGAATGAATTTCAGTCATGTATTGGCTATGTTATTGCAAGTGATTGGAGACGAGCACTGTTTTGTCAAAGAAAATGTATACGTTTTCATGTAATATAATGTGAATTGCTGTCATGAAAAATTAATACTGATACATATAATTGTTTTACAACAGTTTTGAGTTTTGCATTTGATTGTGTGTGTGTGTGTATATACAGTGCCTTGCGAAAGTATTCGGCCCCCTTGAACTTTGCAACCTTTTGCCACATTCAAACATAAAGATATAAAACTGTATTTTTTTGTGAAGAATCAACAACAAGTGGGACACAATCATGAAGTGGAACGACATTTATTGGATATTTCAAACTTTTTTAACAAATCCAAAACTGAAAAATTGGGCGTGCAAAATTATTCAGCCCCTTTACTTTCAGTGCAGCAAACTCTCTCCAGAAGTTCAGTGAGGATCTCTGAATGATCCAATGTTGACCTAAATGACTAATGATGATAAATACAATCCACCTGTGTGTAATCAAGTCTCTGTATAAATGCACCTGCACTGTGATAGTCTCAGAGGTCCGTTAAAAGCTCAGAGAGCATCATGAAGAACAAGGAACACACCAGGCAGGTCCGAGATACTGTTGTGAAGAAGTTTAAAGCCGGATTTGGATACAAAAAGATTTCCCAAGCTTTAAACATCCCAAGGAGCACCGTGCAAGCGATAATATTGAAATGGAAGGAGTATCAGACCATTGCAAATCTACCAAGACCTGGCCGTCCCTCTAAACTTTCAGCTCATACAAGGAGAAGACTGATCAGAGATGCAGCCAAGATGCCCATGATCACTCTGGATGAACTGCAGAGATCTACAGCTGAGGTGGGAGACTCTGTCCATAGGACAACAATCAGTCATGTATTGCACAAATCTGGCCTTTATGGAAGAGTGGCAAGAAGAAAGCCATTTCTTAAAGATATCCATAAAAAGTGTTGTTTAAAGTTTGCCACAAGCCACCTGGGAGACACACCAAACATGTGGAAGAAGGTGCTCTGGTCAGATGAAACCAAAATTGAACTTTTTGGCAACAATGCAAAACGTTATGTTTGGCGTAAAAGCAACACAGCTCATCACCCTGAACACACCATACCCAATGTCAAACATGGTGGTGGCAGCATCATGGTTTGGGCCTGCATTTCTTCAGCAGGGACAGGGAAGATGGTTAAAATTGATGGGAAGATGGATGGAGCCAAATACAGGACCATTCTGGAAGAAAACCTGATGGAGTCTGCAAAAGACCTGAGACTGGGACGGAGATTTGTCTTCCAACAAGACAATGATCCAAAACATAAAGCAAAATCTACAATGGAATGGTTCAGAAATAAACATATCCAGGTGTTAGAATGGCCAAGTCAAAGTCCATACCTGAATCCTATCGAGAATCTGTGGAAAGAACTGAAAACTGCTGTTCACAAATGCTCTCCATCCAACCTCACTGAGCTCGAGCTGTTTTGCAAGGAGGAATGGGAAAACAATTTCAGTCTCTCGATGTGCAAAACTGATAGAGACATACCCCAAGCGTCTTACAGCTGTAATCGCAGCAAAAGGTGGCGCTACAAAGTATTAACTTAAGGGGGCTGAATCATTTTGCACGCCCAATTTTTCAGTTTTTGATTTGTTAAAAAAGTTTGAAATATCCAATAAATGTCATTCCACTTCATGATTCATGACTATGCTCAATCATGAGGCATCAAAGCCAAAGGAACTGAATAATATTAAGAAATGCTATAGATGGAATGAAAGTAATGTGGAAAATCTAACAAAAAACAATTAGGTAACAACAAATTAAATCGCTTCTACACAATTTCCTGGACAAAATGTTTCACTGTAATAGTGACGGTGTAAACTCAGCAGTAGAAAACCTAAACAGTATATTTGAGCTCTTAACTTCCCTATCAAATCTAAACATTTCAAGCAGACAACCTAAGAAATTGAATTACAATGACAAATAGTTTGATGAAGAATGCAAAAACCTAAGAAAGAAATTGAAAAACCTGCCCCCCCAAAAAAAACATAGACCCAGAAAACCTGAGTCTACACCTTCACTATGATGAATCACTAAAACAATACAGAAATGCACGACGGAAAAAGAAGGAACAGCACGTCAGAAATCAGCTTAATGTATTGAAGAATCCATAGAATCTAACCACGTCTGGGAAAATTGGATAACAAACAACAACACGAAGAGTTATCTAGCCAAAATGGTGATGTATGGAAAAACCACTTCTCCAATATTTTTGGCTCTATAACAAAGAACAAACAGCAAAAACATATACATGATCAAATACAGATCTTAGAATCAACTATTAAAAGACTACCAGAACCCACTGGATTCTCCAAATACATTGAATGGTCTACAGGACAAAATACAAACCTTCCAACCCAAAAAGGCCTGTGGGGTTGATGGTATGCTAAATAAAATGATAAAATATACAGACCACAAATTCCAACTGGCTATACTTAAACTCTTTAATATCATCCTCAGCTCTGGCATATTCCCCAATATTTGGAACCAAGGACTCATCACCCTAATGCACAAAGTGGAGACAAGTTTCACCCCAATAACTACCGTGGGTTATGCGTCAACATCAACCTTGGTAAAATCCTCCGCATTATCATTAACAGCAGACTTGTACATTTCCTCAGTGAGAAGTAGGGACTGAGAAAATGTAAAATTGGCTTTTTACCAAATTACAGTACGACAGACCACGTATTCACCCTGCATACCCTAATTGACAACAAAAAAAAACAAAAAACAAAACAAAGGCAAAGTCTTCTCATGCTTTGTTGATTTCAAAAAAGCTTTCGACTCCATTTGGCATGAGGGCAAATTAATGGAAAGTGGTGTTGGGGGAAAAATATACAACATTATAAAATCCATGTACACAAACAACAAGCGTGCGGTTAAAATTGGCAAAAAACACACACATTTCTTTCCACAGGGCCGGGAGGTGAGACAGGGACACAGCTTAAGCCCCACCCCCTTCAACATACATATATATATATATATATATATATATATATATATATATATATATATACACATACATATATATATATTTCAACGAATTGGCGAGGGCACTAGAACAGACTGCAGCACCCGGTCTCACCCTATTATAATCTGCAGTCAAATGTCTACTGTTTGCTGATGATCTGGTGCTTCTGTCCCCAACCAAAGAGGGCCTATAGCAGCATCTAGATCTTCTGCACAGATTCAGCCAGACCTGGGCCCTGACAGTACATCTCAGTAAGACAAAAATAATGGTGTTCCAAAAAAGGTCTAGTTGCCAGGACCACGAAATCTAATTTCATTAAGACACCACTGCCCTAGAGCACACAAAAAACTGTACATACCTTGGCTTAACCATCAGCGCCACAGGTAACTTCCACAAAGCTGTGAACTATCTGAGATACAAGGCAAGAAGGGCCTTCTATGCCATCAAAAGGAACATCAAATTTGACATACCAATTAGAATCTGGCAAAAAAAATACTTCAATCGGTTATAGAACCCATTGCCCTTTATGTTTGTGAGGTCTGGGGTCCGCTCACCAACCAAGAATTCACAAAATGGGACAAACACCAAATTGAGACTCTGCATGCAGAATTCTGCAAAAAAGACCCTCTGTGTACAACGTAAAACACCAAATAATGTATGCAGAGCAGAATTAAGCCAATACCCGCTAATTATCAAAATCTAGAAAAGAGACATTCAATTCTAAAGCCACCTAAAGTGATTCGCAAACCTTCCATAACAAATCCATCACCTATAGAAAATTTACCTGGAGAAGAGCCCCCTATGCTAGCTGGTCCTGGGGCTCTGTTCACAAACACCATCAGACCCCACAGAGCCCCAGGACAGCAACACAATTAAACCCAACCAAATCGTAATAATCACTTGACACACAGAGTACACAGTGGCACACCTGGCCACTGTGCACTTCCTAACCTCCTGCCAAATGTATGACCATATTAGATACACATATTTCCCGCAGATTACACAGACCCACAAAGAATTCGGAAACAAATCCGATTTTGATAAACTCCCATATCTATTGGGTGAAATACCAGTGTGCCATCACAGCAGCAAGATATGTCACCTGTTGCCACAAGAAAAGGGCAACCAGTAAAAGAACAAACACCATTGTAAATACAACCTATATTTATGTTTATTTCCCCTTTTGTACTTTAATTACTTGCACATCATTACAACACTGTTTATAAACATACTATGACATTTGGAACTTTTGTGAGAGTAATGTTTACTTGTACATTTTTTTAAATTTTGATTTCACTTTTGTTAATGATCTGTTTCACTTGCTTTGGCAATGTAAGCACACGTTTATCATTCCAATAAAGCCCTCCAATTGAATTGAACATTGACAGAGAGAGAAAAGCAAGTCGAGATGTGCATACACTATTTTCGATTAGTCATCATGCAGATCATATAACACTGAAGAATGGTGCCACCAGGCCAAACTCGAATGACTACTGAATAAGGCCTACATGTTCTGATATTTTTTTTGTATTCAATTCGGTGCTCAGCGTACACGCATTGCGTGGGACGTTGTCCGCTAGTAGGAGGGGTCTCAGGCGTTTTGGGCCTGGGCTACAACTGCAGAGGAGAGAGCAGACCAGGCAGCGTGGTCGAGTCTGTAGCTGAAACCCGCGGGGGAAAAGAAAAGTTACTTTGAGTGAGAAAAGAGAGACCGAAAATATGTCCGGAGACGACGATCCACAAGAGCAGACCATCGCCGATGATTTGGTCGTCACCAAGTACAAAATGGGCGCCGAGATTGCCAACCGTAAGCCAATATGAAGATGTTGATTTAGTAGACGATCGAGTTTAAACGTGACCGAGGTGCACTGGTTGTAGCAGAGTTGACTAGCTAGCATATCCATTATCACAATGCACCCATGTGCTGTGTCGCTAGCTAGCGATAAATCAATGACTCGTCAGGGCTAGCATTTTGTCCGTGTCGTAGGGAAATCGTAGCCACGAGTTAGCATGTTATTGCTAGCTAATACTAAAGTTAATCTATACATGCACTTATGTAACCGCTAGTTAGCTAAAGTGGCTAAATGATGGTGGCTAACTGACATGCTGCTAGTAAGCTAACTAGCTAAGATTCAATGCACTGCCTGGGGAAGTTGTCACTGCTGGTAAAAACTAACTGGTCGAAAAAACTGCCTTATGAATAAGTTATGATCCAGTTACATCTACCTAATTACAAAGTTTAGTCAGTTAATTGCCAGAGTTATTTCAACGAGCTAGCACAGCTGTTAAACGCAAAGAGGTCGTTTTTTTCCCAGCTATCATCTCTTGCATGCTGTCAATCATCCTGAACTGTCACCTGCAGCAAGTGAATCGTTCTCTCAATAAACCTATGGGGTCTCATTGTACATGTAACAGTCTTGAGTCCGTCCCTCTCACCCCCAACCTGGGCTTGAACTAGGGACCCTCTGCACACAATCTACAAGTTACCCATGAAGCATCGTTACCTACCGCGCCACAATAGCCGCGGCCCTTTCAGAGCAACAGAAAGGACTTCAAGGTTCTCAGAGCGAGTGACGTCATCGCGCAACGCTAACTAAGCTACCCATTTCACACCGGTTATATGTCGGCACTATTACCTTCAGCATCTGTCAGTTCAGTGGCAATGCATTGCCTCAGACCTGCAACACGTAACACAACTATAGCTAGCAGCTATGCAATAACGTTACTCCCTGTGCACCCACCTATAGCTATGATATACTCCCCGTGCATCAACATTGAAGACCTGGAAGTGTGTTCCTTGGAATTTATGTAAATCCTGATGATCCCACATAATGCTCCTGGGAAGGGATCTTCATGTACTTTGCCTCAATGACAAGAATCATCTATTTTCCTCATGGAATGCTTCGTAACAACCGGTGTAGACTACTAACAGAATAACTGTGAAATGCTATTCGACAAGCAGATTTAAAAGTGTGAATATCCACGGCCTTGCCTTATCAAGGTCTCCATCAGTCATCTTCCCTGATCCTAATACTAAATACTTGAAGCTTACTTACTTAACCTCTGTTCGGTCCTCGTGTCCTTTCCTATCCAGAGGCCCTGAAGGCTGTGGTGGAGGCAGCCAAGGCTGGTGAGACAGTTGTCAGCCTCTGTGCGAAGGGAGATGCCTTCATCATGGCTGAAACTGGAAAGGTCTTCAGGAAGGAGAAGGACCTGAAAAAAGGTATGGGCCTCATCTCATTGGTTATTTAAATAATTTGCGTTGCCATGACTGAGTGAAGTCAAGTAGCTTTTCTAGAGTTTTGCATAGTTTACATTTTGACCGAAGAAAAGTTTAATCTCAAGTCTTATCCTCGCTTACTCATCCTTTCTCCTTGCCTCAAAACGCCAGAGGGAAGTGAGGAGAGAGGAGACAAGGAATCAAGGAAAACACTTGATATTCTCTTGTTGTGTAGACAGTGCATGGAAAATGACTTGCTGACATTAGTCAATGTGATTAAATGTCTGTACTTTATTGCCTCCCTCAGGCATCGCTTTCCCAACCAGCGTGTCTGTCAACAACTGTGTGTGCCACTTCTCTCCGCTGAAGAGTGACCCTGAGATCGTATTGAAGGGCGGGGACCTCGTCAAAATGTAGGAACGTTGTATTGCATTGAACACTGTATGGAACTGTTAACGGCTGTATCTGTGCCTTTTTCTGTATTGCTGGCCCTATTCAACTGTTGGGAGACTACCCACTTCACATGTCAACGCACGGGCCAGTCTGATGGTCTTGAGTCACTGTGCCTCCTCTTGTGTTGCCTGTGCAGTGACCTGGGGGTGCACTTGGACGGCTTCATCTCCAACCTGGCTCACAGCTTTGTGGTGGGAGTGACCAAGGTAGTAGTACTTCAATCGTTGTATGCGTTGACGTTAGCAAAAGTGCAGCTGTCACGCAGAAATGCCAGCGTACGGATATTAACAGAGACGGACGCGCGGCACATCAGACTATTTTTCTTTATAGGCGTAGTGCAACTGTCACGTAACGTTAGGAAGAGGATTGGCGGAGGCCACCCTCCGGTGCAGTGAAACGCATCCGCATAACAGTAGATGGTTGTCTTACGTCCTGTGTTATCAGCTGCTCCGTTGCGTCACATTCACGTCCTGTTTTTCCCCACTTCTCTCCATCAGGATGCTCCTTTGACGGGGCGTAAGGCTGACGTGATCAAAGCGGCACACCTGTGTGCCGAGGCTGCCCTCAGACTGGTCAAGCCTGGAAACCAGGTGAGGTGCTGCGTCAGCTCTTTACTGAGTGGACAGTCAGGGGACTAGACTGGTCCCGGATCTGGTTGTGCTTTATCGCCATCTCCTATGGTTTGAGTTGGCTGAATAGCGCAAACAGATCTGGGACCAGGCTAGTCAGGGACACAGTGACCCGGTTTGGAGAGAAAAAAGAAGCTTAATAAACAAACCAAGTTGGTGTCATTGTGACGGTACTGTATTTCCAGCAGTGGATTCATAGCCGTTTTTAACATTTGATGGTGTCTGTCTCTCTTGTTCAGAACTCGCAGGTCACAGAGGCCTGGAACAAGATCGCCAAGTCATTCAAATGCTCAGCCATTGAGGGTGAGTGAGTCCCCGCTTGCCATTTAAACCTAGTTGGCACCTCACTGCCATATTCATACACAGTACATTCAATCCCTCACATCTTGTACAGGTGGCTTGCCAAATCACATCCCGTGTTTTTATTCCAGTGTAACACTCTCTCCTCAGGCATGCTGTCCCATCAGTTGAAGCAGCACGTTATTGACGGAGAGAAAACCATCATTCAGAACCCCACGGACCAGCAGAGGTGAATTGAAGACATGATCTGTTAGTCCCAGATCTCTGGCTCGTTTGGTATTACTTGTCCGACGCATGTCTCAAAGCTATGTTTCTCGTATCTTTGTTGTGTCTGAAGCACCCGGTGAATTACTAATAGTAGTTGCTCTTAGGGGGAAAATAAGGTTGAATTATTAATGGCCTTGTTGCTCTCTGTCTCTGTAGGAAAGACCACGAGAAGGCTGAGTTCGAGGTGCATGAGGTGTACGCCGTGGATGTGCTCATCAGCACCGGAGAAGGCAAGGTGGGGGACAAACATTCCCTCGACGTTCTAGTCAAGTTGTGCTCAATTTCCCTGCTGGTTGTTCTCAAATCGATGAAAGGTTCACCTTCAGGAGCAGCAAAACAGCAAGGACACATTACCTTTTTTCTATGTGTTGGATGACTACTGTCCAACTCCTGTCGTCACTTTGAATGGGCTGTAAAAAATAAATAAAAAATAACTCCTTTCATTGCTCTAACTTCCCATGTCTTCTACTCTACTCCAGGCAAAGGATGCAGGCCAGAGGACCACCATTTACAAGAGGGACCCAGACAAGCAGTACGGCCTGAAGATGAAGACGTCCAGGAGTTTCTTCAGTGAGGTGGAGAGACGCTTCGACGCCATGCCTTTCACTCTCAGGTAACACACGAGACGCACCGCGTCCTTTTAGTCAGAACCGGTTCAATGAGAAACGTGTCGGGCAAATGACTTTCTATTGACTTACGACGATTTAAATCATTTGATTTAAGACATTGACCACAACCTGTCGCTGTCATTCAACTCAACTGATTACATTCAATTCGATTTAGGCTATTGGGCTTCCTCCAACTGATGCCCTTTTTTGTAATCAAAATTCAAATTTTTTGTGTCCCTTTTTGATGTTAACTCTCTCTTTTTTTTTCCCTTAGAGCGTTCGAGGATGAGGGTAAGGCTAGGCTAGGTGTGGTGGAGTGTGCCAAACATGAGCTGCTGCAGCCCTTCAACGTTCTGCACGAGAAAGAAGGCAAGTTAAAAGACATAACCAGTCACAGAGGCTATGAATTAACCTTTTTGCGTGAAATTTGTGATCCCGCGATGGATTGTATAAAGGTGAATTGACGTGCAAATAAAATGTCATTCTTTGTAATCCGTTCGTTCAAAGCAGTGTGCCACTTATTAAACGCCACAGTACAAAGATAGTGACATAGTCCAAATCAAATCACATTTTTAGTCACGTGCGCCGAATACAACAGGTATTCATTCACCTTACAGTGAAACGCTTACTTACAAGCCCCTAACCAATAATGCAGTAAAAAAAAAATGGATAAGAAATAAAATTACCTAGTAATTTAAGAGCAGCAGTAAAATAACAATAGCGAGACTATATACAGGGGGGCGCCGGTTAGTTGAGGTAACATGCACACGTATGTAGAGTTTTATTAAAGTGACTGCATAGCTGATAACAACAGTAGCGGCGGTGTAAAAGGGGGGGGGGCAATGCATATAGTCTGTGTAGCCATTTTGATTAGGTGTTCGGAAGTCTTATGGGGTAGAAGCTGTTTAGAAGCCTTTTGGACCTGGACTTGGTGCGCTGGTACATATCATTCTATGTTTACTGACTCATTTTGTCTGTCTCTGTCCAGGTGAGTTTGTGGCCCAGTTCAAGTTCACCGTGCTGCTGATGGCCAACGGACCCCTACGTATCACCACAGAGCTGTATGAGCAGGAGCTGTACAAGTCTGAACACGAGGTAGAGGACGCAGATCTCAAGGTAAAACATCCAACTGCGGTAGACCGGTGGCCTACTGCTCTGGCGAGCTACACTGGGGCGCTACACTGGGGCTTCATGAAGACAGTAGGTTTTTAGCATCTTTCTGCCAACAAACAGAGCACGGGCCACTTTCTCAGGTGTTCTTGGGCGGGAGCTGGGGTCGTGTTCTTGAAAATGGAACCAGTGTCATTTTACGCTGAGCAACATCAGCCTCTTGTTTACGCTCAGCTTTTGTAGAATGAGGCTAATTAATCTAATGTGGCATGTTAGCTGACTTGGTATTTTCACTAAGCTGAGATGGTTGCCTTGTTTTTTCTCTCTCTCACAAACCTACCTATTTTTTTATTTATTTTTTAGGCCTTGCTCCAAAGCTCAGCGAGCCGCAAAACACAGAAGAAAAAGAAAAAGAAGGTAGGCTACACGGTACACCGTACTGTGATGTAAACACATGTACCGTGCCTTCAGAAAGTATTCAGAGCCTTTGACTTTTTACACATTTTGTTACGTTACGTTAGCCTTATTCTAAAATGTTCCCCCCCCCTCAATCTACACACAATACCCCATAATGACAAAGCAAAAAGAGGTTTTAAAAAAAGGTATTCAGATCTTTTACTCAGTACTTTGTTGAAGCACCTTTGTCCGTAATTACAGCCTCAAGTCTTCTTGAGCATGACACTACAAGCTTGGCACACCTGTATTTGGGGAGTTTCTCCCATTCTTCTCTGCAGATCCTCTCAAGCTTTGTCAGGTTGGATGGGGAGCGTTGCTGCACAGATATTTTCAGGTCTCCAGAGATGTTCGATCAGGTTCAGGTCTGGTTTCTGGTTGAGCCATTCAAGGACATTCAGAGACTTGTCCCGAAGCTGTGTGCTTAGGGTCGTTGTCCTGTTGGAATGTGAACCTTCGCCCCAGTCTGCGGTCCTGAGCGTTCTGGAGCAGATTTTCATCAAGGATCTCTCTCTGTGCTTTGCTCCGTTCATCATTCCCTCGGTCCTGACTAGTCTCCCAGTCCCTGCTGCTGAAAAATATTCCCACAGCATGATGCTTCCACCACCTCGCTTCACCGTAGGGATGGTGCCAGGTTTCCTCCAGACGTGACACTTGGCAATCCGGGCAAAGAGTTCAATCTTGGTTTCATCAGACCAGAGAATCTTGTTTCTCATGGTCTGAGAGTCTTTAGGTGCCTTTTTGGCAAACTCCAAGTTGTTTCCGTCTGGCCACTCTACCGTAAAGGCCTGATTGGTGGAGTGCTGCAGAGATGGTTGTCCTTCTGGATGTTTTTCCCATGTCCACAGAGGAGCTCTGTCAGCGACTAATGGGTTCTTGGTCATCTCCCTGACCTAGGCCCTTCTCACACGATTGTTTGGCTGGGCGGCCAGCTCTAGGAGGAGCCTTGGTGGTTCCAAACTTCTTCCATTTAAGAATGGTGGAGGCCACTGGTCTTGGGGACCTTCATTGCTACAGAACATTTTTGGCACCCTTCCCCAGATTGGTGCCTCGACACAATCCTGTCTCGGAGCTCTACAGACAATTCCTTCGACCTCATGGCTTTGCTTTTTGCTCTGACATGCACTGTCAACTGTGGGACCTTAGACAGGTGTGTGTGCCTTTCCAAATCATGTCCAATCAATTTAATTTATCACAGGTGGACTTCAATGAAGTTATAGAAACCATTTTTGAGACTCAATTTTGAGTCTCATGGCAAAGGGTTTGAATACTGAAATAAATTATTTACATGTTTTTAATACATTTGCAAAAATGTCTAAACTGTTTTTGCTTTGTCATTATGGGGTATTGTGTGTAGATTGCTGATTGAATCCATTTTAGAATGAGGCTGTAACGTAACAGAATGTGGGAAAAGTCAAGGGGTCTGAATACTTTCCGAAGGCACTGTAAATTCATCCAGGTCTCCCTTGGGAAAGACCCTAATGGGAGTTCATGGTTTAAATAAAAATACATGTTAATGTGACAACTACATTTTATGAGTCTTGCCTCAATTTCCAAGCAACTTATTTTTTGTCAAAAGGCTACAAAGACCGTGGAAACTGAAACGGCACCAGGACATCCAGCGCCAGCGAAGTTCGAGGAGACCGAAGCTGCGAAATAAAACCTTCCACCCCCCCCCCAACCCAACCCTGTCCTCGTCTCCATGAATACTGACAGACAACTGACCAACCCAAAGAACAGACGTCAATAATCCCTCCATCCTACCCTCCTGTCTTGACATGCCTGCCTTGTGGCGTGGCCTAGCCTTCTGTGATGAAAACCTCCAAATGTAAACGATGTCAGACTACCGGGTGATGGTGTTGCTCACGCCTAAATTCAACTTCCTGTCACATCCCTACCCAACTGTCACATCCCTTTTCAATATCAATGTCCTTGAGACAGCAGGGTTCTCCCCCAGAATAGTAAACACGTTCGATGCGATGACGCTGAAAGAGAAGGATATTGAGTAGAACGAGGGCATTTTCCAGAGTAGATTCTGTGGGAGACACGTTTATACCATCCAGTCATTGAGCCTTGAACTGTAATTCTATAATGATGTATGAAGGCAAAGCACGACAGTGGCGGGTTTGAGATGACTGCACTGCATTGTGCCAATGATAATTGTGTAAAGGAAAACCTTGTTTGAGGTCATAAGCAAGAAGTAATGTCTCTGAAGTGGATGTCGGTGTGTCCTATTAGGGAATTAAATGGGTAATAACTTAAACCCTGCATAAGTCTACTTAACGCTGTTATAAACCGCCATGGCCGCAAATGTTAACTGTCTACATTGTCACACGAACTTATTTACAGTGGATAAGCAAACATCCTAGCGGCATACCTAGCTATCTTACCCCCAGTTAGTTTGTGACGTAACTGTCCAGTCCGTTGCCGTGGACATATAGTGGATGGATTTTTAGAACGGGGAGTCGGATAAGTGGCTTGCTCTCACTGCACATACAGACATTTGATATTATACCCAGTAATTGAGGGTTCAGGTGTTCCCATTAAATGATTTGTTCTGTGTAGGACGCCATAATTAATTTCATACTTCACTGGTACTACCACTGCCACAGTGCTCAATGAATTCCACTTATATTAATCAGTGTTTACAACATTTTCCATAGCTGTTTAATACTTGATACTTTCTATTGTAAAATAAATCCCAGTTTCAGAGGCTATTTTTAGAATAATCTAGACTAGAACCATTACAACGCCGGCATTAAATAGCAACGCCGTAATATTGAGTTTGAGTGGGGCAACTGACCAAAGGATTTACTAACCAACTGCTGCACCACTAGTTCTTGTTGGGCTTTTCATTCTGAATAGGTTATTCGAGGGAGAGATCCATCCTTGTGGAAATGTTTCTTTACTAGGTTGATGACTTTCTAAGTTTGTTCTCGTGAAAGAAATGTATCATCTCTTGCATTGTACATGTGTGTCGGTGTAATTCTTAAGTCCTTATTTGGGAAGTAATAGGGGGTCGTTCTCGCAATACAATTAGGCATTTAGAAAGGCCTTTGAAATTGTCATGTCAGAATTAACACGCATCTCGGCGTCCGTATTTTGCGTACTTGACTGAAAAGTAAATGCCTCGTTAATTCTGAAAATAAGATCCATTGATCATCCCGCTATAATCAGATAAACCTTTTGAAATATGGCCATTCCTTGATAAACTAACTCGACAGTTATGACTGCTGACCCCTGCACTGGATGTGGAAACCATATATGCCTCGATCAGTAACGCAATAGAGGTATTGACAACTGTTAAAATAATGTACATGGTCGTTCTTTTTTTGGGATTTAGAAAGAGGAAGTTTTTTTCTTCATGGTTTGAAATAAACTTTAAAACAAAATATGTGGATGTGTTGTTTGTCTCAATATTGTCTTATGAATCTCCCCCATCTAAAATAATGTACAGAATAAATACTGTACATGTAATTACATGGCTTTCTACACAGCATAACATAAATACCTCCGTAAAACAGACATTTTATAATTATATACAAAAATAATGTCGATTGAGACAAGTCTTAGCTCAGTTCAAAGCCATATATATTGATGAAAGATGCATCACAGATAGAAGAAGCAGGATGCAGGGGTTAGTTGTACGAAGAAATCGTTGAAAAATCATTGCACTTCCCAGAGTTCATGAGCGTCCAACAATGATGACGTAATCACAGTTTTAAATAAACAATCGAACAACTGTCACCGTCTTCTTGGAGACGGTGCCATCTTGTAAAGGTACACAGAGAACTGAATTTCAAGAGTTGTCTAGCGTCAAATACGAATCCAAAATAATCCTATCTAACTAAAAGCCATCCGACTAATCAACCTTTCTCTCCCCTTTCCTCACAGACACCTCCACAGCATGAGGGCCAAGGTGAGTCATTTCCCCTACTATAAACAATTCATTTGTAGTCCGCTTGTTGCAATGCTTGCTAAGAGTTAGCCAGCGAATACCTAGCTAGTTCAGCCGTCTAAGTAGTTGTAGGCACAATAACAAACTGCACACAATTTGGAAACTACTTGCTAAGCCACATTGAATTATTTTCAATTTAATCATTAGCCATGGCTTTCTGAGCCAACTGAAATGGTTGTTGCCAAAAGTTGAGGGACACATATGACTTTCAGTGTGCTGTCTCAGTTTGTATGATGGCAATTTAAATATACTCCAGAATGTTATGAAGAGTGACCAGATGAATTGCAAAGTCCCTTTTTGCCATGCAAATGAACTGTATCCCCAATAAACATGTCCACTGCATTTCAGCCCTGCCACAAGGACCAGCTGACATGTCACTGATTCTCTCATTAACACAGGTGTGAGTGTTGACGAGGACAAGGCTGGAGATCACTCTGTCATGCTGATTGAGTACGACTAACCGACTGGAAGCTTCGAATCACTGTTCTTCCTCTGTCAACCATGGTTACTTGCAAGGAAACACGTGCCGTCATCATTGCTTTGCACAAAAAGGGCTTCACAGGCAAGGATATTGCTGCCAGGAAGATTGCACCTGAGTCAACCATTTATCGGATCATCAAGAACTTCAAGGAGAGCGGTTCAATTGTTGTGAAGAAGGCTTCAGGGCGCCCAAGAAAATCCAGCAAGCGCCAGGACCGTCTCCTAAAGTTGATTCAGCTGCAGGATCGGGGCACCACCAGTACAGCGCTTGCTCAGGAATGGCAGCAGGCAGGTGTGAGTGCATCTGCACGCACAGTGAGGCGAAGACTTTTGGAGGATGGCCTGGTGTCAAGGGCAGCAAAGAAGCCACTTCTCTCCAGGAAAAACATCAGGGACAGACTGATATTCTGCAAAAGGTACAGGGATTGGACTGCTGAGGACTGGGGTAAAGTAATTTTCTCTGATGAATGCCCTTTCCAATTGTTTGGGGCATCCGGAAAAAAGCTTGTCCGGAGAAGAGAAGGTGAGCGCTACCATCAGTCCTGTGTCATGCCAACAGTAAAGCATCCTGAGCCCATTCATGTGTGGGGTTGCTTCTCAGCCAAGGGAGTGGGCTCACTCACAATTTTGTCTAAGAACACAGCCATGAATAAAGAATGGTACCAACACATCCTCCGAGAGCAACTTCTCCCAACCATACAGGAACAGTTTGGTGGCGACCAATGCCTTTTCCAGCATGATGGAGCACCTTGCCATAAGGCAAAAGTGATAACCAAATGGCTCGGGGAACAAAACATTGATATTTTGGGTCCATGGCCAGGAAACTCCCCAGACCTTAATCCCATTGAGAACTTGTGGTCAATCCTCAAGAGGCGGGTGGACAAGCAAAAACCCAAAAATTCTGACAAACTCCAAGCATTGATTATGCAAGAATGGGCTGCCATCAGTCAGGATGTGTCCCAGAAGTTAATTGACAGCATGCCAGGACGGATTGCAGAGGTCTTGAAAAAGGAGGGTCAACACTGCAAATATTGACTCAGCATCAACGTCATGTAATTGTCAAAAGCCTTTGACACTTATGAAATGCTTGTAATTATACTTCAGTATTCCATAGTAATATTTGACAAAAATATCTAAAGACACAAGCAGCAAACTGGAAATTAATGTCATTCTCAACTTTTGGCCACGACTGTACATTAGCTACTTGAGGTTAGTGTTTTGCTGCATCAACACTTGCTAGGTTCCTATCTCTAGTCCCACTTAGCCAATGTGGCTAGCAACTTAACTGATGTTAGCTGTCAAACCATATAAATGTGTGTATATATATTCAAATTTTGATCAAGTTGATGAAATTAGCGTAGTGGGAAGTTTATTCTAAATGCATAGCTCTGTTATCATTACTGAAGCCAAGCATTGCACAATGCTTACAAATGTCAAACGGGCCCTTTCAGTCGATTGGTGGGTGTGCATGACTGCAATGTCTCCATTACACTAGTGCGAATGTTGACCTCACCCAGTTTCAGTTTGCGTTGTAGCAATACTGTATTGATAGCAATTTGCTGTGTACGACTATGCAACCATGCTTCTGAATTTACGAGTACAGATGTTTTTTCGGCACTTGTGTATTGCCGCATCGCTAACATTGTCCCCTCTGTTCTCTTTCAGTGGAGAAAGAAGCGTATGCGCAGGCTGAAGCGCAAGAGGCGAAAGATGAGGCAGAGGTCAAAATAGACTGCCCCCTTACAAAACCATGTCTGTGACCTTTCTCATGGACACAACACGAGCACTTGGAAGATCCTTGGTCCCGAGTCTGGAACAAGACACAGGCCAATGAGATGCTATGAAGAGATGGTGCTATTGTTGGTCAACCACCTGCCTGGGAGATTTGATATGGGGACATTCTGTGTTCTTTACTCTTCTACGAAACCATCCCTACTCCATTGCTTTTGTTGATATTTTCACAAAGTTTTTGATTTAAAATTAAATGGACTAGATATTGATCTGAAACTGGGTCTAAAAATGTTAAGCGGCCATTATTTTTCATTATGCCCAATCAAGTTCAGTTGCAAAGATTTGTAACGCTAACCTGAGGGGTATCCTACGACGCAGGTTCAAGGTAACTTTGAACTCGGGATAACCAGTCATGCTGAAGTGGCTCACCTTTTTAGCTTGGTCAATTTAGGGCAATGAATTCTTAAACTAACCCGCTCCAGGTCTCGCTAACTAATTTCCCTGAGTGATTGAACTGAGTGGAGGCCTAATCTGATTACCCTCTTGCAAAGACTCATCATTTGAGGAAGACTGATTAAATGTTTTATGACAGAATGCATGTGAAAATTAATGCAATGCAACACTGACTTACAAATATGGGGGATGCTTGTGCATAACGCTACGTTTTTGACTGCTGCAAAAGGTTGGCCGCTTCGATAGGCGTGACTGTATTCAAACATATTTAGCTAATGTGCCGCTAACAAACTACATACTATAGCTAAGTGAAATATAAGCTAGCATAATCTAAGGCTGAGGCCGTTTGGATGTGCTGACAAATTCTCTAAAATAAGGTGGATTACGGTACAAAATACACATTCCCTGGCGGCTATTCCTGCAGTCAGTAACCCAATTGCATGCTCCCTCAACTTGAGACAGGATCAGGTGCTCACTAACACGGATGTAAAACAATTTGAGAAATAAACTTTTGTGGATATGGAGTGTCTGTGATCTTTTATTTGAGCTCATTAAACATGGGGCCAGCACATTACATGTGTTCTCTAGTTCTGGAGAGAATCTATGAAGACATAGATAATTGTCAGGGTTGTCTAATTGTAATAAAATTACGCCTGTTTCTTGTGATGTCTGTCCTCAGATATGGAGAGCTGTGAAAGCCCGTCTTCAGATGAGGTCACAGTGAATGTCCCAAGAGACTGCTGGCACATCCTTGTATGTGTACTTATGTTAGCAAATGTTGTCTACAACAATACAGTTTAAATGTCACAAATGATAGGTTACAAAGGTATTTCAACTGCAACAGGCCAATCCTTCTGCTGGGTGTGCAGGCTTTTGTTCCAGCCCAACACTAACCTGATTCAATTGATCAAACTTAATGAGTTGATGTGTTATTTCTGGTCTGGAAAACAAGTCTTCTCACCCAGTAGATGAGGGGAGTGTAGCAAGTTTGCCCACCTTTGGTATGGATATTCTTGTTCACCCCAAATGATGCTTTCATATTAACAGCCGACTTACGAAGATGTATAATATTTACTGACAATTTTTCAGTGAATTCAATTTTTAAAGAATTTAAACAATGGGGAGTGGGGAGAGTTGTAATTCTACCTCGTTTATTTGCTGAGAATTTAGAATGCCGAGACAAAATCAGAAAGTCAATGGCATGGAGGAGGAGGATTGCAGAGATTTTGGTGTTGGTGGTGGGCGAAGAGAGATTTGCACAACAATGTTTGCAAGTTAAAGTCACCATTTGAGGCGGCAGGGTAGCCTAGTGGTTAGAGCGTTGGACTTGTAACCGGAAGGTTGCAAGTTCAAATCCCCGAGCTGTAAAATCTGTTGTTCTGCCCCTGAACAGGCAGTTAACCCACTGTTCCTAGGCTGTCATTGAAAATAAGAATTTGTTCTTAACTGACTTGCCAAGTTAAATACAATAAAATTTCCTTTACCCAAAGTACCCATTCATGTGCATGCAGACCTATGTATGTTACATGTAGATCTATGTATGTTACATGTAGATCTATGTATTTTACATATAGACCTATGTATTTTACATGTAGACCTATGTATGTTACATGTAGATCTATGTATGTTACATGTAGATCTATGTATTTTACATGTAGACCTATGTATGTTACATGTAGATCTATGTATGTTACATGTAGATCTATGTATGTTACATGTAGACCTATGTATTTTACATGTAGACCTATGTATTTTACATGTAGGCCTATGTATTTTACATGTAGACCTATGTATTTTACATGTAGGCCTATGTATTTTACATGTAGACCTATGTATTTTATATGTAGGCCTATGTATTTTACATGTAGGCCTATGTATGTTACGTGTAGACCTATGTATTTTACGTGTAGACCTATGTATGTTACGTGTAGACCTATGTATTTTACATGTAGACCTATGTATTTTACATGTAGACCTATGTATGTTACATGTAGACCTATGTATTTTACATGTAGACCTATGTATTTTACATGTAGACCTGTGTATTTTACATGTAGACCTATGTATGTTACGTGTAGACCTATGTATGTTACGTATGTGTAGACCTATGTATGTTACATGTAGACCTATGTATTTTACATGTAGACCCATGTATTGTACATGTAGGCCTATGTATTTTACATGTAGACCTATGTATGTTACATGTAGGCCTATGTATTTTATATGTAGACCTATGTATTTTACATCTAGACCTATGTATTTTACATGTAGGCCTATGTATGTTACGTGTAGACCTATGTATGTTACGTATGTGTAGACCTATGTATGTTACATGTAGACCTATGTATTTTACATGTAGACCCATGTATTGTACATGTAGGCCTATGTATTTTACATGTAGACCTATGTATGTTACATGTAGGCCTATGTATTTTATATGTAGACCTATGTATTTTACATCTAGACCTATGTATGTTACATGTAGACCTATGTATTTTACATGTAGACCTATGTATTTCACATGTAGACCTATGTATTTTACATGTAGACCTATATATTTTACATGTAGACCTATGTATTTTACGTGTTAACCTTATGTATTTTACATGTAGGCCTATATATTTTACATGTAGACCTATGTATTTTACATGTAGACCTATATATTTTACATGTAGACCTATGTACGTTACGTGTTAACCTTATGTATTTTACATGTAGACCTATGTATTTCACATGTAGACCTATGTATTTTACATGTAGACCTATATATTTTACATGTAGACCTATGTATTTTACGTGTTAACCTTATGTATTTTACATGTAGACCTATGTATTTTACATGTAGGCCTATGTATGTTACATGTAGGCCTATGTATTTTACATGTAGACCTATGTATTTTACATGTAGACCTATGTATTTTACATGTAGGCCTATGTATTTTACGTGTAGACCTATGTATGTTACGTACGTGTAGACCTATGTATGTTACATGTAGACCTATGTATTTTACATGTAGACCCATGTATTGTACATGTAGGCCTATGTATTTTACATGTAGACCTATGTATGTTACATGTAGGCCTATGTATTTTATATGTAGACCTATGTATTTTACATCTAGACCTATGTATTTTACATGTAGGCCTATGTATTTTACGTGTAGACCTATGTATGTTACGTACGTGTAGACCTATGTATGTTACATGTAGACCTATGTATTTTACATGTAGACCCATGTATTGTACATGTAGGCCTATGTATTTTACATGTAGACCTATGTATGTTACATGTAGGCCTATGTATTTTATATGTAGACCTATGTATTTTACATGTAGACCTATGTATGTTACATGTAGACCTATGTATTTTACATGTAGACCTATGTATTTCACATGTAGACCTATGTATGTTACGTGTTAACCTTATGTATTTTACATGTAGGCCTATATATTTTACATGTAGACCTATGTATGTTACATGTAGACCTATGTATTTTACATGTAGGCCTATGTATGTTACATGTAGATCTATGTATGTTACATGTAGATCTATGTATGTTACATGTAGACCTATGTATTTTACATGTAGACCTATGTATTTTACATGTAGGCCTATGTATTTTACATGTAGACCTATGTATTTTACATGTAGGCCTATGTATTTTACATGTAGACCTATGTATTTTATATGTAGGCCTATGTATTTTACATGTAGGCCTATGTATGTTACGTGTAGACCTATGTATTTTACGTGTAGACCTATGTATGTTACGTGTAGACCTATGTATTTTACATGTAGGCCTATGTATTTTACATGTAGACCTATGTATGTTACATGTAGACCTATGTATTTTACATGTAGACCTATGTATTTTACATGTAGACCTGTGTATTTTACATGTAGACCTATGTATGTTACGTGTAGACCTATGTATGTTACGTATGTGTAGACCTATGTATGTTACATGTAGACCTATGTATTTTACATGTAGACCCATGTATTGTACATGTAGGCCTATGTATTTTACATGTAGACCTATGTATGTTACATGTAGGCCTATGTATTTTATATGTAGACCTATGTATTTTACATCTAGACCTATGTATTTTACATGTAGGCCTATGTATGTTACGTGTAGACCTATGTATGTTACGTATGTGTAGACCTATGTATGTTACATGTAGACCTATGTATTTTACATGTAGACCCATGTATTGTACATGTAGGCCTATGTATTTTACATGTAGACCTATGTATGTTACATGTAGGCCTATGTATTTTATATGTAGACCTATGTATTTTACATCTAGACCTATGTATGTTACATGTAGACCTATGTATTTTACATGTAGACCTATGTATTTCACATGTAGACCTATGTATTTTACATGTAGACCTATATATTTTACATGTAGACCTATGTATTTTACGTGTTAACCTTATGTATTTTACATGTAGGCCTATATATTTTACATGTAGACCTATGTATTTTACATGTAGACCTATATATTTTACATGTAGACCTATGTACGTTACGTGTTAACCTTATGTATTTTACATGTAGACCTATGTATTTCACATGTAGACCTATGTATTTTACATGTAGACCTATATATTTTACATGTAGACCTATGTACGTTACGTGTTAACCTTATGTATTTTACATGTAGACCTATGTATTTCACATGTAGACCTATGTATTTTACATGTAGACCTATATATTTTACATGTAGACCTATGTATTTTACGTGTTAACCTTATGTATTTTACATGTAGACCTATGTATTTTACATGTAGGCCTATGTATGTTACATGTAGGCCTATGTATTTTACATGTAGACCTATGTATTTTACATGTAGACCTATGTATTTTATATGTAGGCCTATGTATTTTACGTGTAGACCTATGTATGTTACGTACGTGTAGACCTATGTATGTTACATGTAGACCTATGTATTTTACATGTAGACCCATGTATTGTACATGTAGGCCTATGTATTTTACATGTAGACCTATGTATGTTACATGTAGGCCTATGTATTTTATATGTAGACCTATGTATTTTACATCTAGACCTATGTATTTTACATGTAGGCCTATGTATTTTACGTGTAGACCTATGTATGTTACGTACGTGTAGACCTATGTATGTTACATATGTAGACCTATGTATTTTACATGTAGACCCATGTATTGTACATGTAGGCCTATGTATTTTACATGTAGACCTATGTATGTTACATGTAGGCCTATGTATTTTATATGTAGACCTATGTATTTTACATGTAGACCTATGTATGTTACATGTAGACCTATGTATTTTACATGTAGACCTATGTATTTCACATGTAGACCTATGTATGTTACGTGTTAACCTTATGTATTTTACATGTAGGCCTATATATTTTACATGTAGACCTATGTATGTTACATGTAGACCTATGTATTTTACATGTAGGCCTATGTATGTTACATGTAGATCTATGTATGTTACATGTAGACCTATGTATTTTACATGTAGACCTATGTATTTTACATGTAGGCCTATGTATTTTACATGTAGACCTATGTATTTTACATGTAGGCCTATGTATTTTACATGTAGACCTATGTATTTTATATGTAGGCCTATGTATTTTACATGTAGGCCTATGTATGTTACGTGTAGACCTATGTATTTTACGTGTAGACCTATGTATGTTACGTGTAGACCTATGTATTTTACATGTAGGCCTATGTATTTTACATGTAGACCTATGTATGTTACATGTAGACCTATGTATTTTACATGTAGACCTATGTATTTTACATGTAGACCTGTGTATTTTACATGTAGACCTATGTATGTTACGTGTAGACCTATGTATGTTACGTATGTGTAGACCTATGTATGTTACATGTAGACCTATGTATTTTACATGTAGACCCATGTATTGTACATGTAGGCCTATGTATTTTACATGTAGACCTATGTATGTTACATGTAGGCCTATGTATTTTATATGTAGACCTATGTATTTTACATCTAGACCTATGTATTTTACATGTAGGCCTATGTATTTTACATGTAGACCTATGTATTTTACATGTAGGCCTATGTATTTTACATGTAGACCTATGTATTTTATATGTAGGCCTATGTATTTTACATGTAGGCCTATGTATGTTACGTGTAGACCTATGTATTTTACGTGTAGACCTATGTATGTTACGTGTAGACCTATGTATTTTACATGTAGGCCTATGTATTTTACATGTAGACCTATGTATGTTACATGTAGACCTATGTATTTTACATGTAGACCTATGTATTTTACATGTAGACCTGTGTATTTTACATGTAGACCTATGTATGTTACGTGTAGACCTATGTATGTTACGTATGTGTAGACCTATGTATGTTACATGTAGACCTATGTATTTTACATGTAGACCCATGTATTGTACATGTAGGCCTATGTATTTTACATGTAGACCTATGTATGTTACATGTAGGCCTATGTATTTTATATGTAGACCTATGTATTTTACATCTAGACCTATGTATTTTACATGTAGGCCTATGTATGTTACGTGTAGACCTATGTATGTTACGTATGTGTAGACCTATGTATGTTACATGTAGACCTATGTATTTTACATGTAGACCCATGTATTGTACATGTAGGCCTATGTATTTTACATGTAGACCTATGTATGTTACATGTAGGCCTATGTATTTTATATGTAGACCTATGTATTTTACATCTAGACCTATGTATGTTACATGTAGACCTATGTATTTTACATGTAGACCTATGTATTTCACATGTAGACCTATGTATTTTACATGTAGACCTATATATTTTACATGTAGACCTATGTATTTTACGTGTTAACCTTATGTATTTTACATGTAGGCCTATATATTTTACATGTAGACCTATGTATTTTACATGTAGACCTATATATTTTACATGTAGACCTATGTACGTTACGTGTTAACCTTATGTATTTTACATGTAGACCTATGTATTTCACATGTAGACCTATGTATTTTACATGTAGACCTATATATTTTACATGTAGACCTATGTACGTTACGTGTTAACCTTATGTATTTTACATGTAGACCTATGTATTTCACATGTAGACCTATGTATTTTACATGTAGACCTATATATTTTACATGTAGACCTATGTATTTTACGTGTTAACCTTATGTATTTTACATGTAGACCTATGTATTTTACATGTAGGCCTATGTATGTTACATGTAGGCCTATGTATTTTACATGTAGACCTATGTATTTTACATGTAGACCTATGTATTTTACATGTAGGCCTATGTATTTTACGTGTAGACCTATGTATGTTACGTACGTGTAGACCTATGTATGTTACATGTAGACCTATGTATTTTACATGTAGACCCATGTATTGTACATGTAGGCCTATGTATTTTACATGTAGACCTATGTATGTTACATGTAGGCCTATGTATTTTATATGTAGACCTATGTATTTTACATCTAGACCTATGTATTTTACATGTAGGCCTATGTATTTTACGTGTAGACCTATGTATGTTACGTACGTGTAGACCTATGTATGTTACATGTAGACCTATGTATTTTACATGTAGACCCATGTATTGTACATGTAGGCCTATGTATTTTACATGTAGACCTATGTATGTTACATGTAGGCCTATGTATTTTATATGTAGACCTATGTATTTTACATGTAGACCTATGTATGTTACATGTAGACCTATGTATTTTACATGTAGACCTATGTATTTCACATGTAGACCTATGTATGTTACGTGTTAACCTTATGTATTTTACATGTAGGCCTATATATTTTACATGTAGACCTATGTATGTTACATGTAGACCTATGTATTTTACATGTAGGCCTATGTATGTTACATGTAGATCTATGTATGTTACATGTAGATCTATGTATGTTACATGTAGACCTATGTATTTTACATGTAGACCTATGTATTTTACATGTAGGCCTATGTATTTTACATGTAGACCTATGTATTTTACATGTAGGCCTATGTATTTTACATGTAGACCTATGTATTTTATATGTAGGCCTATGTATTTTACATGTAGGCCTATGTATGTTACGTGTAGACCTATGTATTTTACGTGTAGACCTATGTATGTTACGTGTAGACCTATGTATTTTACATGTAGGCCTATGTATTTTACATGTAGACCTATGTATGTTACATGTAGACCTATGTATTTTACATGTAGACCTATGTATTTTACATGTAGACCTGTGTATTTTACATGTAGACCTATGTATGTTACGTGTAGACCTATGTATGTTACGTATGTGTAGACCTATGTATGTTACATGTAGACCTATGTATTTTACATGTAGACCCATGTATTGTACATGTAGGCCTATGTATTTTACATGTAGACCTATGTATGTTACATGTAGGCCTATGTATTTTATATGTAGACCTATGTATTTTACATCTAGACCTATGTATTTTACATGTAGGCCTATGTATGTTACGTGTAGACCTATGTATGTTACGTATGTGTAGACCTATGTATGTTACATGTAGACCTATGTATTTTACATGTAGACCCATGTATTGTACATGTAGGCCTATGTATTTTACATGTAGACCTATGTATGTTACATGTAGGCCTATGTATTTTATATGTAGACCTATGTATTTTACATCTAGACCTATGTATGTTACATGTAGACCTATGTATTTTACATGTAGACCTATGTATTTCACATGTAGACCTATGTATTTTACATGTAGACCTATATATTTTACATGTAGACCTATGTATTTTACGTGTTAACCTTATGTATTTTACATGTAGGCCTATATATTTTACATGTAGACCTATGTATTTTACATGTAGACCTATATATTTTACATGTAGACCTATGTACGTTACGTGTTAACCTTATGTATTTTACATGTAGACCTATGTATTTTACATGTAGACCTATATATTTTACATGTAGACCTATGTATTTTACGTGTTAACCTTATGTATTTTACATGTAGACCTATGTATTTTACATGTAGGCCTATGTATGTTACATGTAGGCCTATGTATTTTACATGTAGACCTATGTATTTTACATGTAGACCTATGTATTTTACATGTAGGCCTATGTATTTTATGTGTAGACCTATGTATGTTACGTACGTGTAGACCTATGTATGTTACATGTAGACCTATGTATTTTACATGTAGACCCATGTATTGTACATGTAGGCCTATGTATTTTACATGTAGACCTATGTATGTTACATGTAGGCCTATGTATTTTATATGTAGACCTATGTATTTTACATCTAGACCTATGTATTTTACATGTAGGCCTATGTATTTTACGTGTAGACCTATGTATGTTACGTACGTGTAGACCTATGTATGTTACATGTAGACCTATGTATTTTACATGTAGACCCATGTATTGTACATGTAGGCCTATGTATTTTACATGTAGACCTATGTATGTTACATGTAGGCCTATGTATTTTATATGTAGACCTATGTATTTTACATGTAGACCTATGTATGTTACATGTAGACCTATGTATTTTACATGTAGACCTATGTATTTCACATGTAGACCTATGTATGTTACGTGTTAACCTTATGTATTTTACATGTAGGCCTATATATTTTACATGTAGACCTATGTATGTTACATGTAGACCTATGTATTTTACATGTAGGCCTATGTATGTTACATGTAGGCCTATGTATGTTACATGTAGGCCTATGTATGTTACATGTAGGCCTATGTATTTTTCATGTTGACCTATGTATTTTACATGTAGACCTATGTATTTTACATGTAGATGCAACAGTATAAATTTAGTCCGTCCCCTCGCCCCGAACCGGGCGCGAACCAGGAACCCTCTGCACACAGACAACAGTCACCCACGAAGCATCGTTACCCATCGCTCCACAAAAGCCGCGGCCCTTACAGAGCAAGGGGAACCACTACTTCAAGGTCTCAAAGCGAGTGACGTCACCTATTGAAACGCTATTAACGCTCACCACCGCTAACTAGCTAGCCATTTCACATCTGTTACATAGACCTATGTATTTTACATGTAGACCTATGTATTTTACATGTAGACCTATGTATGTTACGTGTAGACCTATGTATTTTACATGTAGGCCTATGTATTTTACATGTAGACCTATGTATTTTTCATGTAGGCCTATGTATTTTACATGTAGGCCTATGTATGTGACATGTAGACCTACGTATTTTACATGTAGACCTATGTATTTTTCATGTAGGCCTATGTATTTTACATGTAGGCCTATGTATGTGACATGTAGACCTACGTATTTTACATGTAGACCTATGTATTTTACATGTAGGCCTATGTATTTTACATGTAGGCCTATGTATGTGACATGTAAGCCTATGTATGTTACATGTAGACCTATGTATTTTACATGTAGACCTATGTATTTTACATATAGGCCTATGTATTTTACATGTAGATCTGGGGAAGGGTACCAAACATTTCTTCAGCATTGAAGGTACCCAAGAACACAGTGGCCTTCATCATTCTTAAATGGAAGAAGTTTGAAACCACCTAGGCTCTTCCAAGAGCTGGCCGCCCAGCCAAACTAAGCAATCGGGGGAGAAGGCCCTAGGTCAGGGAGGTGATCAAGAACATGATGGTAAATCTGACAGAGCTACAGAGTTCCTCTGTGGAGATGGGAGAATCTTCCAGAAGGACAACCTTCTCTGCAGCACTCCACCAATCAGGCCTTTATGGTAGATTGGCAAGACAGCAGCCACTCCTCAGTAAAAGACACATGACAGCCCACTTGGAGTTTGCCAAAAGGCACCTAAAGGACTCTCAGACCATGAGAAACAAGATTCTCTGGTCTGATGAAACCAATATTGAAATCTTGAATGCCAAGTATCATGTCTGGAGGAAACTAGGCACCATCCCTACAGTGAAGCATGGTGGTGGCAGCATCATGCTACGGGGATGTTTTTCAGCGGCAGGGACTGGGAGACTAGTCAGGATCGAGGGAAAGCTGAACGGAGCAAAGTACAGAGAGAATCTTGATGAAAACCTGCTCCATAGCGATCAGGACTGCCGACTAGGGGGCAAAGGTTCACCTCCCAACAGGGCAACAACCCTAAGCACACAGCCAAGACAACACAGGAGTGGCTTTTGGACAAGCATCTTGTCCTTGAGTGGCTCAGCCAGAGCCCAGACTTGAACCCGATCAAACATCTCTGGAGAGACCTGAAAATAGCTGTGCAGCGACACTCCCCATCCAACTTGACAGACCTCGAGAGGATCTGCAGAGAAGAATGGGAGAAACTACCCAAATACAGGTGACCAAGCTTGTAGCATCCTATGCAAGAAGACCTGAAGCTGTAATCGCTGCCAAAGGTGCTTCAACAAAATACAGAGTAAAGGGTCTGAAAACTTATGTAAATGTAATATTTCTGTTTTTTGTTTTTTTTTATACATTTGCTAACATTTTTAAAACCTGTTTTTGCTTTGTCATTATGGGGTATTGTGTGTAAATTGATGAGGGGGAACACATGTAATACAGCCTTATTCTAAAATGTAACATAACAAAATGTGGAAAAAGTCAAAGGGTATGAGCACAAGCAAACGTGCAAATCTCGAATTCACCCACCACTAACAGCAAAGTAATCTCTGCAATCCCTCCAAATGCCATTGGCCATATTATTTCCTCTCTGTATTCTAGCAAAACCACATCATATAGAACTGGAATACCAGACCCTGCGCTGATTGGCTTTCTACCATCTTTTTAGGTTGCTCGTGCCTGCAACTAATGACAGACGGATCTATGTTTCATGAATAGAAGATTTGATTTTCAAAGCAAACATCCGCTCCTCGCCGGATTGGTTAACGGAAGCGGTGGCCGCGTACAATTTGCATGAAGTAGAGCAAATCTGAACTTTTTCCTATAGCTCCGCCAGAATATCGCGCCGCGCACATTACCGCAAGCGGTATATTGCAGCGTGCGGCTTAGGCCGCCAACAGAGGCTCGCTTGTGGGCGTGCTGGCAGCGTGACGAGTTCAGAAGTGATGGAAACCCGAGTACGTAAGAAGCCTGCCAGTGAGATAGAATGTGAAGCCAACTGAAGCTGGTTAGCGTTAGAAAACCCTGAGTAGATCTAGCTAGTTTAGTAGGATACCACTCTCATTATGTGGAGATGTGATACCCCTATACCAGTCTCGTCAATGAACTCTGCTCTCCAGAATGTGCGCCAATTCTTGCACATTAATTTTTTCATCGTGTGAATTGTTTGCCCGTAGATTTTTTTTTAATCAATTCCCCATTACATATACAACCAGTAGGTCGAGTAAATGTACTTTTAATCCTCATCATTTGGTTAGATCAATTTCTGCTAATGCATGCATTACAGTCATTTACCTTTCTCAGAGTAGAAACTTTGTTTGCAGAGTTCATAACCTGCCACACTTGTGAGACATAAATTGTGGTTTATTTCATTACCATAATTTAGGAGTTTTGTCGAATTTTTGTTTTATTGTCTTTTGTTTGGAGTGCTCCATGTGATTAATGAGCATGTGCATGGTTTCTCTGTCCTGATAATGTTGAGGGAGCACATGCCCTGAGCACAAGCCAACATACTAAATTGATACAATGTTGTTCTTCACTAGCAATAGCTCAAGTCAAGACAGATAGAACGTGAGGTAGACAGGCTGAGTGGAGAGATGAATGCGATTGAAAGAACCTGAATTGTCATCAGGATATTTTCTACTGTTTTTATTTTGTTCGGCTTTAGGCCTTTATGTATTTTACTTAGTTGACAATGGTTATATGTCTACTGTGGCATTTGAACTATGGGCCATCTCTGATTTCCATGTGCTTTAGCAGCCAATGGATCACAGTGTATCAATGTGTCCATATGGCATATGCTTTAGTTGAATTTAGGTAGGATAAATTGAAATGGTAGGATAAATTGCAAGCCTCCCCAAATTTGAAACTTTATTATAACACCCATCACAAAATTAGGACAAAACAGGAGGTCACGTGAAAAACAATTAAATGAAATGAAACTGTTCCACGAAAATGCGCATATAAGAATAATCACAACAGGCATTTGTATTAGAAATGGTAGGCTTTTGGTCTGAGATGAGAGTTTCATCCCAAATGGTACACTGTTCCCTTCACAGTGCACTATTTACCAGGCCCTATAGGTCCCTAGTCAAAAGTAGTGCACTATATAGGGAATGGAGTGCCATTTGGGATGCATATTCAGAAAGGGAGACCTTAGCTGTGTTTAGTATGAAAAAAAAACAGTGTGTTAAGTTCAATTAAACGGAAATGGTGCCGTTCTGAACGACCAGTTGAGAAACAGGGAGGGACCGGGGAACGCTGTCGGCATGGCTGCTGCCCTTTAAATACATCACTCATCGCTTCAAGTCATGCCAACCAAACCGAGCAAATATACCTCAAAGTCTGTTGAAGAATGTTGAATGTTTTGGGGATACGTTTGCTCCATTTGGTAGGTGTGGCTTGAAGCCACGAGTGATGTTTTTAAAGGGCCACGGTACATTTGGAACCTACCACCCAACTCAGTTTTTTTTGTGCACTGTCCTTTGGGACTCCCAATCAAGGCCGGTTGTGATACAGCCTGGAATTGAACCAGGGTCTGTAGTGATGCCTCTAGCACTGAGATGCAGTGCCTTAGATCGCTGTGCCACTTGGGAGCCCCCTATTTAATGGGCCATGGGTGCTTGACAGCCGTGTAACTGTATTAATGTGAAAGGATGTATTTAGCAGGCTATCGTGGGCTAGCCTAGAGATGTGCCTCAAGCCTGTAAGGAGAGAAATCAAAATACAGTATTATTAGATAGTCATGTCTGGCCTATAAACTGCGCTCTATCTAAATACTCTGACTGCTCTGCAGTGACACTAAGTGGAGCTATCACAGCAACATCACATGCAACCGTGACAACCGGTAGGCCTACATTAGTAGCTGGGTAGAAGTAGTTTCCCTGGATATGTCTCTTCGAAAGAAATGATAATTCTGTAGGGGAAAAAAACATGTTATTGTACATTTATAGCCCATTCATGTAGACTATTATTGTATTGTTGCCAACGGCAGGCTATATTCATTGTTCTATGATTTTAGGCCTGTATAAAATGTAGACCTTCATTTTGTTATAAACTTAATGAGGCCTACTTGAATTTTTTTTTTTTTAATAAAACCTCAATTAGCCTAAGTCCAACCCAAAACCTCAACAAGGCTGGAGCAAACACAAACAGGTTAAATACCCTGAAGGCAAAATTGTTTGAATTCTCTGATCTCTCTGGCACAGTGTTGTATTTACAGAATACCTGTTCCAATAGATGTCAGCCAAGGATACTTACCTGTCACATGGTGGTGGTGTGCAAACAAGGGATAGCCTTCCTTGGCTTTGAAAAGGAGTATCCTATTTTGTAGGACATCTTCTAGCTTGGGATGGCTGTCTTGAGGTTGAAATAAAAATGAAAAATAGAAAACATAAACGCACAGGCTATACGTGTTTCCCCTTTACAAATGCATGTTGGACTATTAACAATGGGATACTAAATTACTAACAAACTGGTAGCATGCCGATAAAAAAAACCAGAACATTCAACAGCCTACACTAGACTCCAAAACGCTAAGTGTGGAGACGTGCACTCACCAGTGCGTAAATAGGCACATTATATCAGGCAGGCGTCAAGAGATAACGGTTTGCTTGAGCGGTTGTCGTCGTTGGTTGCTTTATCAAGAACGTCGTCTAGCCTACTATCACATTTATTCATAAGCCTACTACCGTATGTATAGGCTACTGCAAGATTCTCAGTCTGTTGGAAAGCTAGCTATGCGGATTTTGTGTGTGTGTGTGTGTGTGAAAACTGCAGCAGCGCAATAGCTTTTTTCTTGTAGAAGTCACTCATTGACTGGTTGGTGCCGGGGAGTCGGTGCGTTTCAACTATTCTCGGAACAAGTACATTTTAGGGTGACTTTTTACTCTATTAGATTTGAGGAGGGCTTTCACTTAGAAAACACGCCCTCTCAAGCCTAACAAATATTAGAATCCACTTGCCCGTCCGTGTCTGCTTGTCAGTGCATACACGAAGAGAGGGTTTAGGCTGTTTAGGCTACCGATTCAAGAGGTATTTTAGACGAACATTTCGTATCCATAGAGTAAACCACTGTCAATGGTTTGCAGGCTTAACTTAATTCGGATTTCGTTTAATTAGTAATTCACCAACAAGAAGGCACTGAACGCTGAACTGCATAGGTAGCTGTTCCATGGAGAAGGATTTTGCGACGCCATCTAGGGATGCAGGGCCGAGCATGGCCACAGGCTCGGGGGCTGCAGATTCCGCCTTGCCGGAAGAGACGCAGCCACCCAAACCGCCTGGCCAACATGCGGTGTCCGTGTTGTGGTCCTTTGGAAAATGCCTGGCTACACTTTTGCCAGTTTACCTGGCAGGATACTTTGGGTTTAGTATCACCTTAGTTCTGTTCGGTCTGATGGTCTACATGGGATGGACACACAGTCGCAACGAGAAAGTGATGCGGCTGCGGTCTGCCTTGTACGTATTGGAGAACGAGAGAGCATACGCCACTGCAGGGGCTTTTAGGAGTAAACGGGAGTTACCCCCATGGGTAAGTGACAAACCTATATTGTATTGTGTATTCTCTATAGGCTCAGCCTGCTTCTGCAACTGCAGATTGCAGAACACATCTGCAGCCCACTATCTACAATCTGGTCATTTAAAGCCACAGTCTGCAATATAATATTTCCATTCATTTTAATGAATAAAATACACCGTTTGATTTAAAATAATACTGGATGACTTAGAAATGCTTTACATTAACTCGTCATAATCCAAAAAACAAAGGCTCCATTGATTACACTGTCAAAATATGTCTACATCTGTAAACAAATGATCCAGAAACTGTCTGACACAGTTTGATCATGTTTATGAACATAACTGATGAGCAAACATGTCTCTCTGTCTGTCTCCATCTCTTTCTCTCTCTCTCTCTCTCATACCTTTTTGTCTGCTGCTACTGTACTCTGTTCCTACCAACCCCCACCTCACCTTCTTCATTCTGTAGTCCATCCAACCATAGCTATATTTGGACTTTCTTAATGTGCAGGGCCTGGGGGAACGAGTCCAAACTCTAAAATGCTACAGTCGCGGTGGAATTCAGAATGAACATTTAGTCCAACAAAGATGGCCACAGAGGCATGAGCGTATTTACATTTGGCACAGTTAGCCTCGTAGTGACTGAGTTACTCGTACTATGAGTCTCAGCATTTTAACAAGAGAGAGTTTCCATTCTGAGGTTTTGCCTTGCCACCCTAATTTTAGGCATTTTTCTGTGTTATACCCCCACTTCCTGTTTCAGTTCCAAGGTTCCTTAGAACTTGAGGGTTGTGCTACGGCTCTCCTGTTAGATGCCATAAGCTTGACGACTCAGAGACATCAGTCAAGGGGGGGGGGGGGGGAGACTAGCTGGACCATATCAGGAAAGAGAACTTTTTTAAGTCATGGGACGATTTCAACATTCTTAAACAACCCCTCCCACAGGACACTCACACTATACCACAATCTTTGTGGTTTGTGTCAACAGGATATCACAGGATATCTCTCTCTCTCTCTCACACACACATACACACTTGATCATGATCAGTGTGATCTTGTGAAGGTCTTGTGACTGTGGTTTTGCTTTGGAGGGAAGGTTTAGGGTCGGTCTGTGGTTCGTTGTCTTTTGCAACATGGGCGATGGGCCAAAAAGACACATATCTTGATTTTACTGTCTCAAGTCAATCTTTAGCCATTTCACGAGCTCCACACATTCCTACCCAGGTTACACACTTCTGCTATATTGTTTAAAGGCAGTTCAAAGTTAAAATCTAACCAATCACATTATCTCTTCCTCTGCAGGTCAACTTTCCGGACGTGGAGAAAGTTGAGTGGATGAACAAGGTATGTAGTGTACACACACACACACACACACACACACACACACACACACACACACACACACAGTTTTTTTCGGGTAGTAAAAATGTATTCCCATTCAAAATCCTATTTTCCCTAACTCTTAACCTAACCCTAACCTTAACCCAAAACCCCTAATGCTAAACCTAAACCTAACCCCAAATGCTAACCCTAACTTTAATCCCAAACCCTAAACCTAACCCTTAAGCCTAAAATATCACTTTAACAAATTCAGGACATGAAAAAAAGTCCTGGCTTTTCAAAAATATGTATTGTTTTCTTACCTCGTCAGGACACTCTGGTCGTAATAATATAGGAAAACCCGTACACACACGCATGCACGCACGCACACACACACACACACACACACACACACACACACACACACACACACACACACACACACACACACACACACACACACACACACACACACACACACACACACACACAGTATTGTGGGGGCTAACCTTGTGGACACACACAATTCAGTCCCATTCAAAATCCTATTTTCCCTAACCCCTAAACCCTTACCCCAAGACACACACACACACACACACACACACACACACACACACACACACACACACACACACACACACACACACACACACACACACACACACACACACACACACACACACACACACACACACACACACACACACACACAGTATTGTGGGGGCTAACCTTGTGGACACACACAATTCAGTCCCATTCAAAATCCTATTTTCCCTAACCCCTAAACCCTTACCCCAAGACACACACACACACACACCCACACACACACACACACATACACACACACACACACACACACACACACACACACACACACACACACACACACACACACACACACACACACACACACACACACACACACACACACACACACAGTATTGTGGGGGCTAACCTTGTGGACACACACAATTCAGTCCCATTCAAAATCCTATTTTCCCTAACCCCTAAACCCTTACCCCAAGACACACACACACACACACACACACACACACACACACACACACACACACACACACACACACACACAGTTTTTTTCGGGTAGTAAAAATGTATTCCCATTCAAAATCCTATTTTCCCTAACTCTTAACCTAACCCTAACCTTAACCCAAAACCCCTAATGCTAATGCTAAACCTAAACCTAACCCCAAATGCTAACCCTAACTTTAATCCCAAACCCTAAACCTAACCCTTAAGCCTAAAATATCACTTTAACAAATTCAGGACATGAAAAAAAGTCCTGGCTTTTCAAAAATATGTATTGTTTTCTTACCTCGTCAGGACACTCTGGTCGTAATATTATAGGAAAACCCGTACACACACACACACACACACACACACACACACACACACACACACACACACACACACACACACACACACACACACACACACACACACACACACACACACACACACAGCCGTTGTGCTGGTGTGGCGATGGAGGAGCTTTGTTGTGCCTGTCCATCGTTGCCCTGGGTTGCGGTGTGTGTCTACATTCTGCCTCTGGCAGCGCTCCACTCCCTCCATTAGTACCCATCATCCTCTAGTAAGAGTCAGAGGGGAGTGTAACGGTTCCCCCTGACAACACACACACACACACACACACACACACACACACACACACACACACACACTAAACCCTCTGCAGCAGCCACAGCAGTGAGCCTCCCTCCCATCTCCATCTACGCTGAGTGCCAGCAGCAGCTTCAGCGAGGATGACGGTGATGTGATTATCAATAAACAAGGCTGCCCTTCTCACTGGGAGACATAATGAAGTCTCTATGACAAAGCACGTATTGTTGGGGAGTGATCTGCTCGGCTTATCGTTCACAAGCAACAACCAGGGCTGCTCCAGGCTAGCTGCCTGGCTGACACCCACCACGTGCTCTGACTGCGTAGGGGCCTCCTTCCCAGCCTCTTTCTCTGCCTGGCAGGCTGCAACTACAGAATCCTGGATTAATGAGCAGGATTTTCACCAATAGATACCTCGTTGGTGAGGATAGTCTTTGAGCGCGTAGTCTCTCTTGACAGACTCTTAACATATTGAGTAGCTCAGTGCTCACTGCATTTGCTGGGTTCCGGGAGTAGTGAGCGAGCACACACCGTATCACTGAGATCATGGCTGTGCCCCAAACGGCACCCTATTCCTTATTTAGTGCACCACTTTTGACCAGGACCCGTAGGGAGTAGGGTGCCATTTGGGACGCTACCCCAGACAAATAGACAGGGCCCGGGGGAAGGTCAGCGTCAAAGGCAATGGCTTGGCAGTGAGATGAGAAGTATTAGTGCCACTGCCTTGTAGGGCCAATCAGAAGTTGCTACATCAATCTTTGGGCCTTGTAAATCAAATCAATATATACCCTTTGATTCTTGAAGAATATAACTTCGAAATGCCTCATGAGCTTAGCTCAACTGTCGTACCCCACTAGAACCCAAAATATTAGCTTGTAAATGTAAACAAAGCCTGAAAACATGGTTAAAACCATATGAACAAACCACATTTGATTTCATAGATGGTCTGGTCCTTGCATCCATAGCTACGTTTATGGATTTGAGAGTGGTTATATTTCTCCAGCCCCATCCTTCAGCTGTTTACCGAAATAGGGGCGGGGTCGGAGCTTTGTTATTGTTTCCACTGCTGATTGCCGCTTTAAATCTCACACACTGATTCAGAAATTAGCACCTTTTCAAGGTGACGCCAAGCTTTCGATCTCAGATGGATCTTTCCATTAATTTGCGGTATAAACAACTGCATGGCAGTATGATTTAAACAATATTACCAACAAGTGGTGACTTGCACAGTGGAACCCTACAAAAGTGAACCATCAAATGTGTAGTTGATTATTTAATTTTTTATTTCACCTTTT
The DNA here is from genome assembly GCF_036934945.1 of Oncorhynchus masou masou. Lineage (NCBI taxonomy): Eukaryota > Metazoa > Chordata > Actinopteri > Salmoniformes > Salmonidae > Oncorhynchus > Oncorhynchus masou. Next base: position 37,684,814 of record NC_088244.1, on the reverse strand, counting down.
ATTTAACCAGGTAGGCTAGTTGAGAACAAGTTCTCATTTACAACCTGGCCAAGATAATAGCAAAGCAGTGTGACACAAACAGTGGGCTAAATCAGGGTCAAGCAGTGTTTCTTGGTAGTCTTAAACACATCTACTTTGAAACAAAATGACACATTTCAAACACATGGTGATTGGCTCAAAAAAAGAAGACACCTGTACCATGTCAGATATTGAGTGGAAATGTATTACATTGTGACGTTGCATCCCAATATTACACCTTATATACATCACAGAAGACTGAATTTGTTTTACTGTTTGACACAGAAACACTACATTTTTGGCAGATTAAAAAAGAAAAAAAAAGAATGTTTATTAATGATGAAATTATGAAAAATATGAATATAATACCACCCATAAGGTCACTAGGTCATTTGACTGTAGGGCATCGGCTTTTGTGTTTCCGTCATGTGAAGAGCCTCTCGACCAGATGTGTGGTTATCGTTTCCTGTAGTGTAAGTGGATATGTGATACAGGGGAGGGGACATCATGCTCTAAGGTTGTGAAATCTTTCACTATCAGGTCCTCTTTCTGCGTTTGCAGATGCTGTCAATTATAAGGGATGTGTACATGACATGTCCTTTTTGGTTGGCCAGTAGAGTTAATCAGTTGTTATCGAACCTACTATCTGTGACTTCAAATGGGATTCTACAACGTAAATATGAATGAATATGGCATAGCATATGTTGACCGAATGAGCTTTGGCAAGCAAGCTAATGCAGATCGTATATTCTCGATACATTTTACATTCAATATTCAGTGAAATCGCCTGCGAGCACTGCAGTCCTTGGAAAATTACAAAGGTGTCCTTGAAGCGTGGGCAATCGATGATGAAGGAAGATCAAAGGAAGATCTCATGTATATTTATTAGGTTGTAAACACACAGTGAGAAGCATGACTACATCCCCCTTCCACCCTCTCACTATCTCCCTCTCACTATCTCTCCTCTATCTCTACCTCTCTCTACCTCTCTCTCTCTCTCTCTCTCTCTCTCTGTCTCCCTCTCTGTCTCTGTCTGTCTCCCTCTCTCTCTCTCTCTCTCTCTCTCTCTCTCTCTCTCTGTCTCTGTCTCTGTCTCTCTCTCTCTCTTTCTCTCTCTCTCTCTCTCTCTGTCTCTCTCTCTGTCTCTCTCTCTCTGTCTCTCTCTCTCTTTCTCTCTCCTGTAGATTCTGCAGCAGGCGTGGCCGTTCGTGGGCCAGTATCTGGAGAAGTTACTGGTCGAAACCATTGCTCCAGTCATACGTGCATCCAACACCCACCTACAGACCCTCAGCTTCACCAAAGTCAACCTAGGGGACAAGGTACAAGGGCCCCGGCCTGCATATAACACCATGTCACTACTGTATAGTAGGCCCCCAGAGCCAAGTCATTTATAGAGATGTATACCCTGTCATTATACAAAGGAAGATGGACAGGTTCATTCGGACACTAATGACCATACAGAACACTTCCACACAAACAAATCACTTCTTATTAGCACCAGACTTCCTCCCCAATAGCCTGCAGACGAGGTCACCTTATACACGGCATCTTGCAGTAAACACAATCTATGTTGTGGACTTTCTATGCTCATGATAACACAATATGATGTGTGTGTTTTTTTTTGTCGCAGGCCCTGAAGGTTGTGGGAGTGAAGGCTCACACGGAGCACAACAAGCGGCAGGTCTTACTGGATCTGTACATTAGGTACGCAGCCGCCGCCGCACGTGTGGCTGCCCTCACCATCCTCTGTGATGAAGAGCACGTCCATTGTCTATAGCAGCAGCAGAAGCTTGACACTTACATCATTTCCCTGTTCTCCCCCCTGACTCCTCCCCTCTCTCCTTTCTCCAGCTATGCGGGTGATGTGGAGATCAATGTGGAGATCAAAAAGTACTTTTGCAAAGCAGGAGTGAAAGGGGTACAGGTAAAGAGAGAAGGAACAGCGTGGCTGGGGATTTGGTGGGAGTTCAGTACATGAGACTGCTAACCTGTGTCATTCTCTCTCTTTCGGTTTCTGTCGCTCTCTAATTATTTCCCTCATTATCTCTTTTCCTCCTCTTCGCCCCCGTCTCTCCCCCTCCCCGTCTCTCCACCCTCCCCGTCTCTCCCCGTCTCTCCCCCTCCCCGTCTCTCCCCGTCTCTCCCCCTCCCCGTCTCTCCCCCTCCCCCGTCTCTCCCCGTCTCTCCCCCCTCCCTGTCTCTCCCCCTCCCCGTCTCTCCCCCTCCCCCGTCTCTCCCCGTCTCTCCCCGTCTCTCCCCCTCCCTGTTTCTCCCCCTCCCCGTCTCTCACCCTCCCCGTCCCTCCCCGTCTCTCCCCCTCCCCGTCTCTCCCCCTTCCCCGTCTCTCCCCCTCCCCGTCTCTCCCCCTCCCCCGTCCCTCCCCCTCCCCCGTCTCTGTAGCTACATGGAATGTTGAGGGTTATTCTGGAGCCCCTGATTGGAGACGTTCCTTTGGTGGGAGCCGTCACCATGTTCTTCATACGCAGGCCTGTGAGTCTCTGTTACCAATCGCTTCATTCCTTCACCCGTCCGTCCACACATACATCCATTCATTCATTTGGTGCAGCATCTTCTGAAGTTGACTCTCTTTAACTACATCTGCCTTCGCAGAAGCTGGACATCAACTGGACTGGGCTGACCAACTTGCTGGATATCCCTGGACTCAAGTGAGTGAGAGGGCTCTTTCTGGCTTTCTCAAAGGACCACTTATATGGCATTGTTGTTTGCGGTGTGTTTAATCTTTGTGTCACCTCAGGGGGAAGTAGCCTGGTCCCCAATCTGTTTGTACTGTCTTGCCAAACTACGGTCATTGTCATTGGCCATTGTCAATGACTGTAGTTGTAGCACATTTTTACTAGGACACTGTCAGTGTCCCTGATCACATTGTGTGTGGATAAGACATGTAGCTAATTGTCTGATATTGCAATTAAATCATTAATTGTCAGTGATGTTGTAGTTAACTTTAGTTTGCTAACATCATATATCAAAGATTCCTGGCAACACTTTTAATGATTCTTATTTAATTGTATTCACTGAACTGAGAAATCACATTTAGCTAAAAAATGATTTCAAGGTCCCCTGCCTCAACCACGTGCTTACTCAACGGGTGCCAGTTGGTTGGTCCTGTCGTCTATTACCCAGAGCCCGTAAAGCGTCTCGTAGTAGGAGTGCTAACTTAGGATCAGGTTCCCTCTGTCCATATTATATTGACTTATTATGAGCTAAACTGCAAAACTGATCCTAGATCAGCACTCCTACTCTGAGACCCTTTGTGCATACGTGCCAAGATATCATGTTTGATGCATGTTCATGTTGTCAGCAGTAGTGTATATAGTCTTTGTCTATTTGTTTGTTTCCCCATCTCTGTGTGTCCCCAACGCCACCCTTGCATTCATTTGCAGTGCCATGTCGGACACTAAGATAATGGATGCTATAGCCTCGTACCTGGTCCTCCCCAACCGCCTCACTATCCCCCTGGTGGCCGACCTGCACGTTGCGCAGCTCCGCTCCCCTCTCCCACGGGTAACACCACTGAAATACTCAATCACCTGTCCTGGAGAGTCACAGACTCCGACTGACTGAAGCATTTACCAAACACAACAGATTGACTGACCCTACTTGTTTGATTGACATAGACAAACACCGATTGTAACTGAGACATATGACTGTAGGAGTTCACAGCCATGTCTCCGGGCAAAGCTGCAGAATGTGGAACCAGTGGACGGCGAAAGGCTGACTCTGTGTTAATCATGCCTCTCTGTCGGCCTGTCAGGGAGTGGTGCGAATCCACCTGCTGGAGGCTGAGGAGCTGACAGCCAAGGACACGGTCATTAAGGGGATAATAGACGGGAAGTCTGACCCGTACGCTGTGCTACGTGTGGGAACCCAGACCTTCACATCACACACCGTGGACAGCAACCTCAACCCACAGTGGAGAGAGATGTATGAGGTGAGGCAGAGAGAGAGAGAGATGTTTGAGGTGACAAGAGCGGAGAGAGAGAGAGAGAGATGTTTGAGGTGACGAGCGGAAGGAGAGAGAGATGTTTGAGGTGACAAGAGCGGAGAGAGAGAGAGATGTTTGAGGTGACGAGCGGAAGGAGAGAGATGCTTGAGGTGACGAGAGGAAAGAGAGAGAGAGAGAGAGAGAGAGAAGAGTGAGAGAGAAGACAGATGTAGGAGGTGAGAGGGGGGGACTGATACATTACTGTCTAAAGATGAATATTCACCGTTCCGAGGCGCACAGCTGGGATAGTTCTCCAACCAATTATTACAGAGATGTGAGAGCGGGGAGAATAAATGGAATGTAGCACCACAGACTGTCTAAAGCTGAATTCATCACTCAGAGCTGCCGCAGAGCGTTGCTGGTCCCGCAGCTCATTATTAGTTATTGCATATTTATGAGCCTTGTTAAATGTGTCTGTTATTGAGGTGGGGCTTGCAGCTGGGAACCCGGTGAAAGACCAACCGAACAAGTCAAAATAGTTACAGTAGATCCTCCTTACTTCAAGCCCCTTTCAAGACAACTCAGGAGGACATTGCAAATGGTCAGCAAAATGAAAATATGAAATTGGAACACAACAACACTGCACATAGGATGATTTCTATATTATTGTAACAGTGTTGAACTTGAGAAAGGAGACCTCCCACGGGTTGAAAGCTGGTTTCCACGTCATTTCAGCAGCAACGTTCAGTGTGACGTTGAATCAGCGTGGGAAACTGATTTGGATTTGCTAAAAGTAATCAACGTAAGGGAATTTTCCGAAATCGAAACTAAATCCAATGATATGGTGACACTTCTGCTCGGTTTCACGTTGAATTCATGTTAGTCGACAACTCGACCCAATGAAAATCAAAACTAGACGTTGAAATGACGTCTGTGCCCAGTGGGTTGACATTCACTGCTTGTACAGCGCCATTGTAAACACCTTTCTCCCTGTAGTGACCTGATTGTAGCTCTGAGCGTGACATCTGTCTTAGGCCTCGGTCCCTTAAGAGTGGAGTCCTTGTCCCTCCACCACCTGCAGCCTGCTATGAGAGAGAATGTGGCATGTCGCAGTGCCCTTGATTTGTTTAATCTGCTTCTCTCTGCAGAATCCCACAAAAAAACAAAAAAACGAGGCCTGCCTCCATATTGCAGAAATACCACTTCAGTGAACCACCCAGAAATATTTACAGTGGTAGGAGCAGATGGGCACCCTATTCCCTAAATAGTGCACTCCCTCTCCGTGTGTTTTGACCATAAGGGTTGTTCCCTCAGGCAGCGTATTCTGCTTTGTGCAGCAAAGACAAGGGGAAGCTCTGGCCTTGGTTTCTATAGAGAAATGAACAGCCTTGCACAACGTGCAGAGTATGTCTGATGGCATGGACTTCAGGGCTGTTGAGAGAAACACGGGGGCCTTATATTTGCTGCCATATAGCTTTGCAATAATGTAGTTATCAAACATGGGACCTTTCTGGATCATTTTCAATTCATCCTATTCGCATGTGTCTGTCACCTTGTATTTTTAAAGAAATTACATTCTTTAGTAACCAACTCCATCGAAGGACAAATATATTTGTATTTTATATATATTTTTTTACAGCTTTTCTTTCTACGTATACATTCAGTCTGTCGTGTTGTTTGCTGTTACTGTTGCTACGGTGTCATCTGGTGTTGTTTTTTGTGTGTGTGTGTGTGTGTGTCAGGTGATTGTCCATGAAGTGCCTGGTCAGGAGTTGGAGGTGGAAGTGTTTGATAAAGACCAGAACCAGGATGACTTCCTGGGCAGGTAGCATCATCATCATTCCCTCGCGGTTTCTCTGTGTTTCTCTGTAACACCATCTCCATTGCGGTTACAAATGCACTTGTGCTATGTTGTAATGCGCTGAAGATGGAACGGAGATATACATGTTCCTCCTTCTCTTCCGTTCTCTCTCTCTCTCTCTCTCTCTCTCTCTCTCTCTCTCTCTCTCTGTCTCTCTCTCTCTCTCTCTCTCTCTCTCTCTCTCTCTCTCTCTCTCTCTCTCTCTCTCAGGGTCAAGATGGATCTAGATATCGTACACAAGGCCAGAGTTTTAGATGAGGTGAGTTGCAAGTACTAATGGCTATATGCTTTAGTTTTCCATCTTATTTAGTTGATATTGAAAGAACGCCTGACATGTCACAGATAGTACAGGTTCAGTAAAAAGTCTTTTACTTTCACTATTTTAGAAGTAGCTCCAGTCAATGAGATTTTTAACTGAGGTTTACTGTGTATATCTCTCTCTACCAGCTATTGTCTGTATCTCTTTTAACTGAGGTATACTGTGTATATCTCTCTCTACCAGCTATTGTCTGTATCTCTTTTAACTGAGGTATACTGTGTATATCTCTCTCTACCAGCTATTGTCTGTATCTCTTTTAACTGAGGTATACTGTGTATATCTCTCTCTACCAGCTATTGTCTGTATCTCTTTTAACTGAGGTATACTGTGTATATCTCTCTCTACCAGCTATTGTCCGTATCTCTTTTAACTGAGGTATACTGTGTATATCTCTCTCTACCAGCTATTGTCTGTATCTCTTTTAACTGAGGTATACTGTGTATATCTCTCTCTACCAGCTATTGTCCGTATCTCTTTTAACTGAGGTTTACTGTGTATATCTCTCTCTACCAGCTATTGTCCGTATCTCTTTTAACTGAGGTTTACTGTGTATATCTCTCTCTACCAGCTATTGTCCGTATCTCTTTTAACTGAGGTATACTGTGTATATCTCTCTCTACCAGCTATTGTCCGTATCTCTTTTAACTGAGGTTTACTGTGTATATCTCTCTCTACCAGCTATTGTCCGTATCTCGTATAAGATAGTAAAAGCTGGAATGAGTTGGAATTAAGGCTACCCTTAAGACACGGCTGTAGACTGAATTACGGTTGAATCTGGTAATCCCGTCTAAGCAGCAGGTGTCATGCAGACCCTGTGTGCCTCCCACCTTCTGATCTCCTTCTGGCTCCCTGGGCTCACCACCATCTCACTAGAATAACGTGACCCCCCCCCCCCCCTAGTGTTTGAATTGTGCCAGTGCACGCCAGTACAGAGAATCTCCACCTGATATTGTCTACTGCTCAAGTACCGGCTATTCTAGAATATTCGCTGTAAACACCGGTACTTTAAAATGTAAATGATTTCCACCACCTAGAATGAGAATCTTTTGTCATTCCACCTCAAGCACCCCCCTCTTAATTGGTTCAGTCTGAAGTTCTCTTTAAACGCCCCCCTCTCTTTCTCTGCTAGTGGTTTAGTCTGAAGGATGTACCATCTGGCAGTGTTCACCTCCGTCTGGAGTGGCTCTCTCTGCTGTCCTCTGCTGACCGACTCAATGAGGTGCCCACTACACTACATCACTGTATCACTACTAATGTTCCCATGGTCAAATAAAATGCTTGAATGGTTTTGGCCAGACTCCCCTCACAGTTTTAGAATAAGGAGTGCTTGTGATGTAGTTTGCGACGTGTAAACCTTGCCATTGCAAGTTGGATAGAAATCTCATTGCGCCTTCAGCATTTAAACTGTAGTCAATGGCAATGGACCACTAAAGCCCTGTGTTCCCCTGTGATCAGGTTATCCAGAGGAACCAGAATATGACCTGTAAGACAGCAGACCCTCCTTCGGCAGCCATCCTGGCTGTCTACCTGGACCGGGCTCAAGACCTGCCTGTGAGTACAGACCGACTGACTGACGCTCTGGGCTGCGGTGGCGCGGGCCTTTGTCTATTCTGACCCCCATTTAGCTGTGACAATAGCAAAAGCTTCTCTTCGTTATGACCCCTGTGGCCGGCTGTTGGCGTGTGTCAAATCTGTATGATATGTTGTTGGGCTTCAGATGAAAAAGGGTAACAAGGACCCCAGCCCCATGGTGCAGCTGTCCGTAGAAGACACAACCAAGGAGAGTAAGGTAGGAATTCACCCCCATAGACCCTCAGAAGGTCTTAATTACTATGGTGTCCATTTGCCTTAAGTGCTAGGTTAGTGTATTTCTCTCATGGTCCATCACCTTCTATCCTCTCCCCTATGGTTCCTAGACTTGTTATCTTACCACTGACCCAGTGTGGGAAGTTGCCTTCACATTCTACATCCAGGACCCTCGCAAACAGGAAATTTCTATTCAGGTGATAAGAGATCCACAAGCCTATTTTTCTCTCTGTCAATCTGTCTTCCTCTATTCCTCTGTCTCTCGTAATATTGACTTAACGGTCACAGTGGTTACGAGTGGATCCTCGTTTACTGCAGATGTCACAGACACACACCACTGTTGTAGAATATCAATCCTTATCCGCCCTTATCCACCTGTCAATCATATCCACACATCTTTTACCTCCTCCTCATCTGCCTCTCCTCCTCCTCCTCCTCCCCGTCCCTCCTCCTCCTCCTCCCTCCAGGTGAAGGATGATGACCGGGCTCTGTCTCTTGGCAGTCTGTCCATCCCTCTGTCCCGTCTGCTGGCTAGTCCTGACCTCAGCATGGACCAGTGGTTTCAGCTGGACAACTCTGGCCAGGCCAGCCGCATCTATATCAACGCTGTTCTGAGGGTGGGTGGGGAGCATGCACACAAATGCAGGAAAGCACGCACAGGAAGCACAGCGCACACACACAGAAAACACACACAGGCACTCGCAGCATGCAAACACACACGCGTGCATGCAGACATGATTACACACACATATATACACACACACACCTACAAACACACACGCGTGCATGCAGGCATGAGTACCCACACATATATACACACACACACCTACAAACACACACACACATGGAACACACACACGCACACAGTGATGCCATGGCATAACCTGTCCTAAAATGTATATCTCCGACTAAGTATCTCCCTCTCTTCTCTCTCCTGATATAGGTGCTGTATTTAAATGAGGATGCTTCTCCTACCAGCCCCGTATCTCCTCACCCCCTAAGCCCAGGGTCAGGCCACGGAGATGGGGGTATCTCATCAGAGGTGGCCCCTGGGGGAGTGAGTGGAGCCCCCAAACCTGTACCCACCCGACCCCAGCAGACCACCCCTGACTCGGACTTTGCTAGTGAGGTGAGTCCGCTACCGACACACACACACACACACACACACACACACACACACACACACACACACACACACACACACACACACACACACACACACACACACACACACACACACACTGACTTCCACTACAGCTTGTGTGTTCACTGATGACTGTATAATCTGATGCGGGATGCACACAGTCTGCCACAGACGGAGAACACAAAGGCCTGTCCCGTTGAGGCCGGAGCAGGCCTGGTCATATGTCTTCTTTGTGGCTTCGCCAGGCGACGTTCAGTCGTTTTTTTTTCATCGGCCAACAGCACTCCCTGTGGCAGAGGCCGCGCCAATTGGAAGGGTCGCAGCAACATGTCTGGGGGGGAGGCAACTCCTAGACACACTCCTATAGGGATGTCTTCGTTTGGTCCTTTAGCCTGCTTTTTTTCTGGCCACCTGCAGAGCGACGTCCCAGTTGTAGCTGTCCGTACAGCGTCTTTCTTAACAGGCGGTCCTCTGGCATCCGATGGAATGGCCGAGCTATCTAAGCTGGTTGCGTGTGAGGGACGCCTCAATGCTCTTCCAGTTTGGTTCCTCTGGAGGATCTCTGAGTGCGGAACACTGTCCTGCCAGGTCACGTTTAAAATGTGTTGGAGGCATTTTATGCGAAAGGACGCCAGTTGTTTTAAGTGTTGGCCGTAGACTGCCCACGTTGCATGTCCATAAAGGAGTGAAGATACACATACTGCCTGGTACACTGCAACTTTGGTGGGTAGGTGGAGGTTGCTGTTGTCGAAAACCCTTTTCCTTAGCCGTCTAAAGGAGGAGGAGGCCTGTTTGATCTGATTGTGGATATCCTGGTCGATGTTGCAGTCTTCCCGAGTGGATGCTTCCAAGGTATTTAAGGTGTGGTACAATGGCCAGGGAGGAGTCTGAGCTGTAAATGACATCGCCGAAGTCGAGGATCGGTAGGATGCTCAGTTTTACGAGGGTATGTTTGGCAGCGTGAGTGAAAGATGCTTTGTTGCGAAATAGGAAGCCGATTCTAGATTTCATTTTGGATTGGAGATGCTTAATGTGAGGTCAACATTTTTTTTGAATGGAGCATGCTTATTTAAGATGGTGAGGAATGCACTTTTAAAGAATACCCAGGCATCCTCTACTGACAGGATGAGGTCAATATCCTTCCAGGATACCCGGGCCAGGTCGATTAGAAAGGCCTGCTCGCTGAAGTGTTTTAGGGAGCGTTTGACAGTGATGAGGGTTGGTCGTTTGACCGCAGACCCATTACGGATGCAGGCAGTGATCGCTGAGATCTTGGTTGAAAACAGCAGAGGTGTATTTGGAGGGCAAGTTGGTTAGGATGATATCTATGCGGGTGCCAGTGTTTGCGGATTTGGTGTTCATTGATAATTTGTGTGAGATCGAGGGCATCAAGCTTAGATTGTAGGATGGCCGGGGTGTTAAGCAAGGACCAGTTTAGGTCACCTAGCAGCACGAGCTCTGAAGATAGATGGGGGGCAATCAGTTCACATATAGTGTCCAGGGCACAGCTGGGGGCAGAGAGTGAATTCTCTGTGTAAATATTATTACGTGATTAAACTAATCATGTAAAGTTAATTAACTAAGAAGTTGGGGCACGGAAAATGTTGATTTACAGAGCTATAATTTTCCGAATATAACTCTTCAGATATTTTAAAATCTGATCGTTTTAGTCATTCTCATTCATGTATTATTATTACCTTGTTAGTCTCGTTCCAAACGTCGTAAAATTCTTGGTTATCTGCACGAACCCCAGCATAAATTATGAATCAGCGATATACAAATTGGCTTAATTATTTATTTACTAACTAACTAAATAATCACAGAAATACATAACAAACAAACAGTAGATATTGGTTACTAACAATGATAGTAAAGTCCCTAGTGGGCTAAACCGATATGACATCTTGGTAGACAAAAGGAAAGGGGTGGGACTGAGAATTAGCGGGAAAGACCAAATGGATTCATTCCACACAGTCTAGAATTATATTAATTGAAATGCTAATCCTTTGCACATGAACGGCCGCTCATTCGAGAATAATTGCAATGTGTATATATATACGCCCGTATGTCGTTGTTGCTGGATTCCTCTGCTGGAATCCTCCATCGTCCTGTAGGGTTCATCAGAGTCTCTCTGGTTAACTTTCATTGAAGTCACAATGTCTTTCGTGGGTTTGGTGGTTAGAATGGTTACTTCAGAGTATCATTCAGAAATGTTCTCATAGATTCGATGCTTCTATGTGTTTGTCGTTATTCTCGTTCTAGGTTTACGTCATTTCTAGCTGCAGACTAGTAATTAGTGTCGTTTAGAATTTGCTCCTTCTGTAGTGAATCGATAGTCTCAGAGTTGAACCATTTCCAGACGTGTAGCCTCTCTCTCTGCATGACCAAGGGGAGAGAGTCTCTGCCAGGAATTTATGACCTGAGATAATAAAACCTAGGTTAAGAGAGAGAGGAGGGGGCGGGAGCCACGATCTACACTCAGAAAGGGTCAGGGAGGGCTCAGCCCTCCCCCCCCGAATGAGACATGAGCTCCCATTAATTCAAAGCAGTCCAACTTTGTGTGTATGTGTGTGGGGGGGTGTCTCTAATTGAACAGATTCCCCTATTTGGTTCAACCGTAATTTTGTCCTGCTATAGTGGTAAATATGAAGATAAACTCTTATTCCAGCTGGTTTAAACCAGTGACAGTTGGTTCAGGTTCTTTCAATGGCATTCATCTCTCTACTCAGCCTGTCTGCCTCTCTCTGTCTGCCTCTCTCTGTCTGTCTTGAGCTTTCCTTAGCAAACTTGCAACATTGTATCGACTGGGTCCAGCCTGCTAGGGAACTTGCAACATTGTATTGACTGGGTCCAGCCCGCTAGGGAACTTGCAACATTGTATTGACTGGGTCCAGCCCGCTAGGGAACTTGCAACATTGCATTGACTGGGTCCAGCCCGCTAGGGAACTTGCAACATTGCATTGACTGGGTCCAGCCCGCTAGGGAACTTGCAACATTGCATTGACTGGGTCCAGCCCGCTAGGGTCAACATTGTATTGACTGGGTCCAGCCCGTAGGGAACTTGCAACATTGCATTGACTGGGTCCAGCCCGCTAGGGAACTTGCAACATTGCATTGACTGGGTCCAGCCCGCTAGGGAACTTGCAACATTGTATTGACTGGGTCCAGCCCGCTAGGGCACTTGCAACATTGTATTGACTGGGTCTTGCAACATTGCATTGGGTCAGCCCGCTAGGGCACTTGCAACATTGTATTGACTGGGTCCAGCCCGCTAGGGAACTTGCAACATTGTATTGACTGGGTCCAGCCCGCTAGGGAACTTGCAACATTGTATTGACTGGGTCCAGCCCGCTAGGGAACTTGCAACATTGCATTGACTGGGTCCAGCCCGCTAGGGAACTTGCAACATTGTATTGACTGGGTCCAGCCCGCTAGGGAACTTGCAACATTGCATTGACTGGGTCCAGGCCGCTAGGGAACTTGCAACATTATCAACTGGGCCCTCAGTTTCCCGAGCAGATGAGCTCGGAACAGACACAGCTGTATTTGCATCCCGTATTTCAGCCCCTTTTCAGGTGTCCCAACTTTTTTTTTTTTTTTCAAAAAAGGGCAATTTGCAAGCAAGCCGCATCAATTAATTCAAGAGTGTAGGCCTAATGACAATCGCCGAATCACAACCATGTTTGGTGTTTTGTAAAAGATGTCTCTTTCCACGAATCAAATGGAGGGTATACGGTGTTTGGATGCTGGAATCATTTTTTGAGTGTGCGACCGTGCGCAGGTAACGTTAGCCTACTTTCTGAAGGGATATGTTTTGAGAATCAGATGACAACATCATGACTGGTTGTGTTCATGCCACATTAAAAGGTAATACATAAAAAAATAAAAAATGTGTATTTACAATAATTCCCATGCGTTTTAGGAAGCTCAAGTACGCGTTCAGATTTTATCTTTGTGGAGACTCCTGATGTTGAACACGATACACATGCACTCTCTCTCTCAATCTCTCTCTCTCTCTCTCTCTCTCTCGATCTCTCCCTCTCTGCCCCTCTCTGCTCCACTCTGCCCCTCTCTCTCCCTCTCTCTCTCTCTCTCTCTCTCTCTCTCTCTCTCTCTCTCTCGATCTCTCCCTCTCTGCTCCTCTCTCTATCTCTCCCTCTCTGCCCCTCTCTCTCTCTCTCTCTCTATCGCTTCCTCTCTGCCCCTCTCTCTCTATCTCTCCCTCTCTGCCCCTCTCTCTATCTCTCCCTCTCTGCCCCTCTCTCTATCGCTCCCTCTCTGCCCCTCTCTCTATCACTCTCTCTCTGCTCCTCTCTCTCTCTCTCTCTCTATCTCTCCCTCTCTGCCCCTCTCTCTATCGCTCCCTCTCTGCCCCTCTCTCTATCGCTCCCTCTCTGCCCCTCTCTCTCTCCCTCTCTGCCCCTCTCTCTCTCTCTGGCTCTCTCTCTCTCTCTCTCTCCCTCTCTGCCCCTCTCTCTCTATCTCTCCCTCTCTGCCCCTCTCTCTCTCCCCTCTCTGCCCCTCTCTCGCTCCCTCTCTGCCCCTCTCTCTCTCTCTCCCCTCTCTCTCTCTCGATCTCTCCCTCTCTCTCTCTCTCTCTCTCTCTCTCTCTCTCTCTATCGCTCCCTCCCCTCTCTATCGCTGCCCCTCTCTCTATCGCTCCCTCTCTGCCCCTCTCTCTATCGCTCCCTCTCTGCCCCTCTCTCTCTATCTCTCCCTCTCTGCCCCTATCTCTCTCTCTCCGTAGGGTGTGCTGCATATCCACCTGGTGGAGGCCAGTAACCTGATAGCCAAGGATAACTTCATGGGGGGCATGGTGAAGGGGAAGAGTGACCCCTACGTCAAGATCAGGGTGGGGGGAGTCACCTTCCGCAGCCACACCATCAAAGAGAACCTCAACCCCTACTGGAACGAACTCTACGAGGTAAAAAGAGCACGGTGACCAGAAAATATTGAGCAACTGGATGTCGGAAATATTTCAGTTTTAGATGAAATGAGGTTCCGGACACAGCGGATCTATGCTGTCATACAGTAAACAAGAATGATTGGATTTAATGAATGTGGAATTTAGACTCTGGGAGACATTAAGCACATGTTGTGTTGGGCTTCCTCAGATCATACTAACCCAGCTGCCTGGTCAGGAGATCCAGTTTGAGCTGTTTGATAAAGATCTGGACCAGGATGACTTCTTGGGCAGGTGAGGATCTGACCAGACGACATGTTGCCCCAAAACGACTCAGAGCCAGATGAAATACATGAATGCATTGTGTTACAGGTTCAAGTTGAACCTGCGAGACATCATCAGCTCACAGTTCACTGATGAGGTAACGTCTAACGATTCACCATAAATGACTGTTTTTATGACAGATTTAGCTGTGTTTGCTACAGTGGTAGAGCTATGCCTCCAACAATATGTGTGTCATACAGTATTGCAATGATACTCTCATAGTCTGATAGTGGTGGTCTGGTAATCTGTAGTAATGGTAATCTGTGATAGTGGTAATCTGTTTCTATCACAGTGGTACACTCTGAATGACGTGAAGTCAGGTCGGGTTCACCTGATCATGGAGTGGCTCCCCAGGCTCTCAGAGTCCGCCAGACTAGACCAGGTTAGCTCTCTCTCTGTCTCTCTCTGTCTCTCTGTCTGTGTGTGTGTGTGTGTGTGTGTGTATGCTCTACCAGTGTCTGGTCCTAACTGTGTATTATAATTCTGAACCCTCCAGATCCTTCAGTTCCAGGCCGAGCAGCAGTACCAGAACAAGGCAGTGCCGTCGGCTGCTGTGCTGTTTGTGTATGTGGAGAGAGCACACAGCCTGCCGGTGAGACCAGGGGCCCGCTGCCCTGCTGTGTGCTCTCATGCTGCTGCGGTTGTTGTTGTTGTTGTCATGTGACTATATGTAGTCCACAATACTTCCTCAGTGTTTATATACAACAAGACTTCTTTTGGTTTGTACATTTGTTATATATGTACATTTGGCGACGTAGATTCTGCCGCAGTCCTTTCATTTCTTTTATACACTAATCTTTTTTCCTTCTTTTTTTTTCTCCATGTTCGCAGTTGAAGAAGAACGGAAAAGAGCCAAAAGTGGGGGCGGAGATTCTGCTGAAGGCCATGTCATACAAGACCAAGGTAACGCTTCCTCTTTTAAGTCTTCTTGACTCCTGCTCTATTTGCATACTGTATATGCTTACTAGAGAAACCAAAGTATGGGCAATTTATTTGTATCTTTTTTGGTTTCTCCATCCATCTCTTTTTCCAAGGTGTGCGAGCGCTCTACGTCTCCTCGGTGGGATGAAGCTTTCCACTTCCTGGTTCGTGACCCTAAAGAGGAACTTCTTATAGTGAAGGTGAGAAGAAAGGGTCCGCAAAGGGTTGAAAAGTACACATTTGTTTTTCTGTTTGAACGGGGCCTAAGAGGGCTGATAACGCTGTTAGCACGTTTTCATACAGAGATGATACCTATTGAAAGCCATTTTAATGGACCCAGTCAATGCTGGGAGAATGACTGGTGACCTTGGGAGTGATGGTGGACAACGGGAGTAGGGGACTTCATGTTACCTCTGATCATTGGGGGAGTGCATGTGTTCATGTTTTTCTATCCCTCTGTGCTATAGTTGTCCCACAGCTGGGGCCAGGCCCTGGGCACGGTGGTACTACCACTGAGAGAGGTTCTGTCAGAGCAGGGCCTGGTGCTGGACCGATGGCTGAGTCTGGACGGGGCCCTCCCTGAGAGCCAGATACTACTGAGGGCCACACTCAAGGTAAACTCAAAGTAAACAGACACTCTGTGCACCAGACTCACCACTGTCCAGACCTGGGTTCAAATAGTATTTGTTTTTCTCTCAAATGCGTTATCTGTGCTAGATTGAGCTTGTCTGGCACCACGGAACCAATGGAACAGTCCCTAAAGTTTAAACTCTACCCATCTGGCATTTCAGACAGGCTCAATTAAACACTCAAAAGTATTTGAAAGAAAACATACTATTTGAACCCATGTCTGACTCATACACCCACTCTCTATACCAAACAAACTCAGCACTGTCACATGATTTTCATACCCAGAGACTCACAAACTCCCCCACTTGTCCCATGACTATTCCTCCAAAACAACACGATTGCATGAATGATCCAGTTCAGACAGTGCCCCTAAGGCATTGTCTATGATCGCATTTGCTCTGAACCCCCTCTTTCTACATTAACGTCATCATGTGTGCTCTTAATACCTTCTATCCTGATAATCATTTTACTGTCTCTTTCTCATAAATGTCATATTATATCTGTTTTTCTAAAGCATGTTGAGACCGTGTGTGAAATGACTTTTTTTAAATTTTTTAATTTTATTTTTTTATGGAATAAACCGAAGCTTGAAACTTGAGAGGAATATTAAATGGCCTTTTGTCTTGCAGATCTTGGACACCCAGCTGGCAGTGTGTCGCAGTGATGGTACTAGGGAGGGCAGTGAGGACAGAGACCATGTCATCCACAGACGGGACACTGAACCAAACCTACGACACAGATCACCGCTCTCTCAACTGTGAGTCATTCCAAAGCTCACAAGGACATCAATGTCCCATTGTTTTTCCGGTCACATTACAGTATAGTACAGTGAGGACTGAGGAATCATGTCCAGCAGAAATAACACTTTTCTGTCGTTTAAAAAGGACCATGTATCTGTAATCAAACAGCATAATTAGGGCCAGGAATGGGACCTGAACTCGTGACCTGACCAGGAAAAACTCTGGGCCTAGTCGTAATGAAGGAATGAGTACATTTTATAATCCATGTAAACTGTAACCGTGGGAGATTCTTCTATTGGGCAAAAGTCGGTCTTGGCCTCGACTCCTCCGGCCTCCTCTCCACCGTGACCCGCAAACCATTAAGTGGTCACCATATGAAGGAGCTGTGTCAATTTGTTAATAGGCGGTTGCTCCTCTCCTCGGTTGCCTCCTCTCCTCGGTTGCCTCCTCTCCTCGGTTGCTCCTCTCCTCGGTTGCCTCCTCTCCTCGGTTGCCTCCTCTCCTCGGTTGCCTCCTCCGGCATAGGATACTGAGGTGTATACTACAGGAGTCCTACTGCAAGAGGTTGGACATTTGCCACAAACCCTTTGAAAGTCAAAGTGTTTTTTATATGCATTCCTTTTATCTATAGAATTTTGTGATCATTTTACATAGATTTTGTGATTCCTCCTCTGTAAACGTCATTTGCCAGAGTCTGTCATAAAAGCGCATTTGTTTCCACATTTCCTCCCCTCGCCTCCTCCCCTCAATTACCTTTGACCTTTTTCAAAAGGATGCGAGGAGAGGACGGAGGAGAGGACGCGAGGAGTCGAGCAAAACCAATTGAGATTCTCCCCCTGTCTACCTGTGTCTCCTCGCTCAGAGGTGATCAGAGCCCCGGCCAGGTGAAGCTGCAAATTGGCTACTCAATAGAGGAGAACCGGCTGTTCATCACCGTCCTTTCCTGCAGGTTTGTCCCAAACTACAATACCCATAATGCATTGTGTATCACTGTACCTTGCCTGCAGGTCTGTCCTGAACCACACTGGCACGGACCGACTGGCTGGTGGTGTATACTCACTAGACCTATAACCTTAATTTTCTATCTATGTTGTGTGCGTTTAAATGTTTTATTTTATTTATGATGAAGCCATTCTTTTATTGTATTTGAATGAATTAATGCATAAATCAACTTAAAAGAGGGGGGGAAAGCGAGCCCTAATGCATTTGCTAAGGAAAATAATCCCGCAGCAACAGGAAATTGTGAATTATTATGTGGATTATAATTTATGGACATTCTTGTAAGACAATGATAAAAAGATTTGTAAGGGAAATGACCAACATCAGAAGCTTTTTTAAAATCTCAAATACACTACAAGTTTAACATGTCCTGCATTGCAGGGAAGTTCTCCTGCAACAGGGGGATCAAATTGAGATCCTACATCTGTATGGAGCCAGTGAACATTGTGCTGTACAGTGTCCACATGCAGTTAGTCACCCGGTTTGTGCTCTGTTTGCCTTTAGGGGCCTGCCAGCTTGTGGGTCTGCTAAGGACGGGTCCGATCCCTATGTCTCCTTCATCCTTCTGCCAGACAAGAACAGGATCACCAAGAGAAAGACCAACACCAAGAAAAGAGACCTCAATCCTGAGTTCAATGAGAGGTGAGACAGATGGGGACATCGGGAGACAGAGGGAATGTGTAGGGACAGGAGTTTTCATGACCATGTTTATTTTTAATTTTTTAATTTGACCTTTAACTAGGCAAGTCAGTTAAGAACAAATTCTTATTTTCAATGACAGCCTAGGAACTTGTTCAGGGGCAAAATGACAGATTTTTACCTTGTCAGCTCGGGGATTCAATCTTGCTATCTTTCGCTTACAAGTCCAATGCTCTAACCACTAGGCTACCAGCCGCCCCAGAGTTACCTTAACTAGGGCCCAGAGTTATTCCTGCTGTCTTTGTGTAATTGTATCCGGTTTGCATTTTTGTCTGAAGTCCTAACTCTATACATGGATAAAGATTTTTTTTAAGTCCTCATCAATCTACACACAATAACCCATAATGACAAAGCGAATAGTAAAAAAATTTTTTTTTGCAAAAATATTAAATACAAAAAACAAACCTTTATTTTCATAAATATTTGCTATGAGACTCGAAATTGAGCTCAGGTGCATCATGCTTCCATTGATCATCCTTGAGATGTTTCTACAACTTGATTGGAGTCCACCTGTGGTAAATACAATTGATTGGACACGATTTGGAAAGGCACACACCTGTCTATATAAGGTCCCACAGTTGACAGTGCATGTCAGAGAAAAAAACCAAGCCACGAGGACGAAGGAATTGTCCATAGAGCCCCGAGATTGTGACGAGGAACAGCTCTGGAGAAGGGTACCAACAGATTTCTGCAGCATTGAAGGCCCCCAAGAACACAGTTGCTTCCATCGTTCTTAAATGGAAAAAGTTCGGAACCACCAAGTTTCTTCTTCGAGCTTGCTACCCGGCCAAACTGAGCAATCAAGAACCCGATGGTCACTCTGACAGAGCTCCAGAGTTTCTCTGTGGAGATGGGAGAACCTTCCAGAAGGACAACCATCTCTGCAGCACTCCACCAATCAGACCTGTATGGTAGAGCCAGACGGAAGCCACTCATCAGAAAAAGGCACATGACAGCCCGCTTGGAGTTTGCCAAATGGCACCTAAAGGACTCAGATCATGAGAAAAAAGATTCTCTGGTATGATGAAACCAAGATTGAATTCTTTGGCCTGAATGCCAAGTATCACGTCTGAATGCCAAGGATCTCAGACTTTCCGAAGGCACTGTATATCAAACTAGCAGCTCCACAGTAGGGAGTTATGTACTATCCCTGTATCTGCCAGGGATAGGACATATTCTATGTCTTTTCCTTTTTCTGTGTGTGCAGGTTTGACTTCGACTTCTCTCTGGAAGAGTCCATGCAGAGAAGACTGGACCTGACTGTCAAAAACAACGTCTCCTTCATGAGCCGGGAGAGAGAGCTCATTGGAAAGGTAAGCTACTGTAGGCTATCTAATTACACACACAAACATACTGTATACAACACAATGCTGCCTTGGCATGTGAACCGACTGTGTGGCTCAGTCGGTAGAGCATGGCGCTTGCAACGCCAAGCGTCGTGGGTTCGATTCCTGCTGGGGCCACCCATATGTAAAAGTAGTGGCCCCAGCCGACTTGTAAGTCGCTTTGGACAAAAGTGTCTGCTAAATGGGATATATTATTATTTATTATTATTAATGATCTCTGTCCTGGTTTATAAGCACATTTTTTGAGGTGACCTCTGACCTGTGTTTTTTTGTTGTTGTTGTGTTTAGTTACAGCTGGATTTGGATCAGATGGACCTGAAGAGTGGCAATGCACAATGGTAGGTGCCATCCCATGTGTTACCTCTTCTATATTCATTCATGTACACTCCATATTACCTTGATTGATAAGCTACCTATTTGTTACTGTTTCAGGTACGATTTGGTAGAGGAAACCAATTAGATGAGAGGAGGGCCTCGCTTTCCCACAGTGCAATGTTCCTTTTACTATCACTTCTTCAGTTTGTTTTTATATTTTTATTCAGCTTATGAGCCCTGGGGCCACCACTGAAGAATTGCTTACATTGCATATCATCCCAACAATACCCCAATTCATCTGTAAATTGAATTCCTCCAATCAATGACAGATTTGGTCTGTGTTACTACTGTGCTATGAAGGCTCTGGAAAGAGAGAATTCCTAATTCCAGAGTCATGAGAACATTTTTATTTAAGATTGTTTGACTGAATAGATATTTGATATGAAAGCAACTATGAAATATACACTGAGTGCACAAAACATGAAGAATACCTTCCAACTATTGAGTTGCACCCCCCCATTTTGCCCTCGGAATAGCCTAAATTTGTCAGGGGCATGGACTAGAAGGTGTTGAAAGCGTTCCACAGGGATGCTGGCCCAGGTTGACTTTTATGCTTCCCTCAGCTGTCAAGTTGGCTGGATGTGTTTTGGGTGGTGGACCATTCTTGATACACACGGGAAACGGTTGAGTGGAAAAACCCAGCGACATCGCACTCCTTGACACAAACTGGTGCGCCTGGCACCTACTACTATACCCCGTTCAAAGGAAATGAAATATTTGTCTTGCCCATTCACCCTCTGAATGGCACACATACACAAGCCATGTCTCAATTGTCTTAAGGCTTAATGTCCCCTTCATGTACACTGAATGAAGTGGATTTAACAAGTGACATCAATAAGGGATCATAGCTTTCAGCTGGATTCACCTAGTCAGTCTGTGAAGGAAAGAGCAGGTGTCCTTCATGTTTTGTACATCAGTGTATGTTACCAAAGCACTTAAATTGTATTAAGTCACAAAAGGCATTTAGCTTCAATCACATTGATGTTTTTGATGTCTCTTTTAATGTTTGATTATGTATTTTTGTCAACCCCAGAGCACCACAAAAAAAAAAAAAAAAATCCGGAACGGTTTCAACTTTTAAGTGTTTAGAGTTGTTCTAACCGGTTAAGTTATGATCTACTCCAAAAAGGAATTGTTCTCAGAGTAATTTTTTTCATTTTTTCATTTTGTTTTTAAGTGGTTTCATTCCAAAGATATCAACAACTTAACGTGATGACTTTACGTACCATCATTGATGTTTACAATCCAAATGAAATGGTTACTGATTCCTGCAATTATTCTTTTAGTGATGCTTTAAAGAAACAATGTTTTAACTCATCAATTCCTTCTATTATCCTGTTTTTATATGTTACATTTTTGCCTTATGTATTCCAATACTTGTGCACAATTGGTTTAACTAATGATTATATGTTAATTCTGTTCCAAATGAAGACATTTTAAATGTTTTAATCATATATATTTGTGGGTTGATTTTATAATTCAGGAGAAGTATTACGAAATGACCCAGAACATCACATTTGCCAGTGAAAATGTTACACATTCTAGCTTTACAGTATTGCAATATCCGAATCACTGTGCTTTTCTTTGATCAAGAGAACGTTGTAGCTATATAATTCATGTATGTTCACATTCCAAGGCAGCATTGTGTTGTATACAGTATGTTTGTGTGTAATTGTATGTGTTTGTAGTGCCAATAGTGACCTGGGGTCTGCTATAAGTCAGTCAATCAGAGTCATGTTACAAGTTGTTTGTTATAAAACACTTAGTCTTAGATAGTCACTTAGTCTTAGACCCTGAAAGAACACTGAGGGACCGTTTCCTAGACACAGATTCATCCGATCCTATACTAAGAAGCACGTTTAATGGAGATTCCATAGAAAGTGTTGTTTTTGTCCAGGACTAGGCTTAATTTGTGTCCAGGACACCGGCTCTGAAAGAAGCAGGCAAATTATTTGGCAAGGAAATTCCCTTCCCTCTGCTGTCATCTCACTGCTAAGGCTTGAAAATGTTATGAAATGTTTGTAGACAATATAAAGAAGTAGGGGGGGGGAGAGAAAGATGGAGACAAAAGGAGAGAGACGAAGAGAAAGACGACGGAGAGAGACGGAGAGAAAGACTGCTGCTTTAACACATTTGCCTAATCACTGAATGTCTGTGTCGTAGTTGTTTCATTAAACGTTTGCACTCGCTGTCAAATGTTTTAACTGATTTCTACTTTAAAAAAAAAAAAAATCTATAATCAAGATGATTCCAATCTTCCCTCCACCTCGTACTCACCTCTTTTGTGAAACAATGTCTTTGTCCCAAATAGCACCCTAATTCCCTATATCCTGCATGGCTTTGACCAGAGCCCTTAACGCCTCGATCACACCGACAGCGGCATTCCATTTTGGGACACCTGAAGCACATTATTTTCTAATGGAAGCCTTGTAGCGTTTGTGTTGCAGAGACAGTTGCAGTGCGCTCTGTGTGGTGCACATGGTGTATTTATCCAACGTACGCGTCAAATTGTATGCATAGACGGCCTGACAGAAATGGTAGCAGAAGGTGAATGTTGAACTTTTGTTGCACACATAGCCAGATGATGCTGCACACTATTTTGTGCAATGGCGCTGTTGTAGTGATCTAGGCTAGGCGTACGGGACTAAGGGTGCCATTTGTGATCCACCCGATATCTCATAAGATTAGAGGGTTCCACAAGGGTTCTTTGGCTGTCCCCATAGGACAACACAAAGTGGTTATACCTGGAACCAAAAAGTGTTCTTCAAGGGGTTCTCTTATGGGGACAGCCAAAGAACCCTCAGGTTCTAGATAGCACCTTTTTTTCTTAGAATGTATAGACATTGTAGACTAAACTGAAGACTTACTGGCTGTTGGACTGTCATGCTCAGTTCAAGTGCTGTCATAATAAATACATTGTTATACATGGTGCAAGTGATGTACTGTATGTGCATTGTTGGTGCCGTAGTCATGATTTAATGAACTTCCATTAGCTAAACACCAGGTGGCATTAAAGTGCTGACATAAACTCTCCAATCTACCGAACTGTAGCTAGGCTTTGCTCAATTTACTGCTTCGTCTCAAACACACCAACAGAAGTACATTCATTTCCAATGGAACGTTGCGTTTGCCTTGCAGCATTGCGTTGCAGAGACAGTTGCGGTGCGTATTTGAGTATATTCCTCAAATTGTACGTGTAGACGGCTTGACATAAATGGTAGCAGAAGGTGAATGTTGAAGTTTTGTTGCACACATATCCAGATGATTCCGCATACCATTTTTGCGCAATAAAACTGTCGGTGTGAACCAGGCGTATAATGTGTGCGAGTAGAGCGCGATAGGCAGTGTGATTGATAAGTCAACGCCTCAATAGGGAGAGTAACCCCACCAAGGGCGGGACAATAGCAAAAAGCCTGCTTCTGGGTGGAAGCACATAGACGAGTCTTCTAGACTGAATCACACAACCATCTGGATCGCACAACAATAATGAATGCAAAGGCATCGTAGCCAAGAAAGTTCAGTCTGGCAACCAATAAGTCGCTATTTGGGTGGGTTGAAACATATATTATTGAAAGACGATTTTAAAGAAATAGATGGAGATGGATTGGCCTGGTAAATCGGAAACCATTCTTTGGAACAGAAAACAATTGTTACTTTTGAGGTGAGGTTCAGTTTTAGAGTAAAATACAGATGAGAGTTCTCTACAAATGCAAAAGTATACGTTTTTATTTTATTTTAAATGAGACCATATGGAACTGGTGTGGTGTAAACGTTTGATTTAAACTGGAACTTTTGGACCAGAAGTGTCTGATTTTGTAATAACGCACTGGTGCATTTTGGAGGAACGCAGGGAGTTTTCGCACTTTTGGAAAAACTCTGAAAAGGCGCTCGGAAGAGGGAACTTTATTTACTCTACTATAAGGATACAGTACTACTTTTAACCATGGGGAATATTGAAAGTGTGGATGGACAGTCGGACAATATGAAGCATCATATGATGCCAATGAAAGTGCCCATGCCTGACCAGTCGGAGTTGGAGGAGAGATTTGCTTTAGTTTTGGTAAGTGACTGCAGCCTCAGAGACATGTTTGAATTGAAATGGCTACTTGGTTTGGTTTACCTTACCAAGCTCCAGATGTTCACAGAGAGAGAGACACATGAAACTTCCGAAGCGCACAATTAACATAAAATAAAACATTAGGCTACTCACAGATCTGTAATGCTGAAATGATACGCGCTACAGAACATATTACCTACCATATGATTAGGAGTAGGCCTGTGTGAATATTCTGTTTGTTTTTAATTAGTAGCCCATAGTTTCACCGTTTGATTCGGTGAAACAGCTCAACAACAGCTCATGGATTCACACAGGCAACACTTATATGTTATTTTTTTCCTTTTATATTCCTTTTATAATATGCATCACAGTTGGTCAATAAGCCCAAAACAGGTTTCTAACAACCGGAGAATTAACCATGATCAAACACAAATGCTTAAACAAAACATGACATATGTCTGACAGTACACTCTGATGCCGTTTACAGTAAGACAATTGGTCAGTTTATACTGTCTCGTGTGTACTTCTTGTGGAAAGCAAGATGTTATCATCATAAGAGTGAGCGAGATTAACCTATCCTACTTTTACATTCTTCTTCTCCTGTAATGCTTGAGTTGCTGGTATTCTATATCAGCCGACCCGTTCTGTCCCACCCCCACACCTAGTTCCTTCGGTTCTTTTGTTAAAAAAAAAAAAAAAAAGTCAACTCGAGGCTTTGGGCTAATTTACCGAAATCCAGTAGCTTGTTCAAGATTTGGCTCGTTTTCAGAGTGCAATTTCACTTTCTTTATCAAACGTTTAATGACACGTATAGTCAAAATTCCCATGGACTACACATTTTTTTTTAGTTTCAAGTTTAGCCAGAGTCGCATTTAGGTAATTCCATGACAGATTCCGACGACAACATTTTCTGAATTCCCCTAAAACTCCCACACCGGGGAGATCGTAAAAGAGGAACCACCCCCTCTCCTCTATTGCCCTTCATAATCTTTGAATGCCGTCCCGCTTCACAGGCTTGAGTTGCGCTGGGGCTTTGTGACGCTGTGCACACAGTCAACACCCACTTTATCCATTGATCAACAGCTGAAGTGTCAAGCGTGTCTGTCATCCTAAATCAAGAGGCCAAGAAGATACTTTCTTTGTGCACAATACTGATGCACAGTTATGGGCCAAAGTGATCAACAATTTCAAGTTGGTGGGCTCGGTTTTTATGATTTGAAATGCCTTTTATTTTAAAACAAGTTGGTTCTGAATGGATTGGTACAAATCGTCTCTGTATTGTAAATAATTCAATAATGGGCTTTGGGCCTTTATGGTTTATACCACATTTTATAATGGCTGTATCACAACCGGCGGTGATTGGGAGTCCCAAAGGGCGGTGCACAATTGGCCCAGCGTCGTCCTGGTTAGGGTTTTGGCCGGGGTAGGCCTTCATTGTAAATAAGAATTTGTTCTTAACTGACTTGCCTAGTTAAATAAAATGTACAGTAAATATATATTTGTAAATAAACACTTTCATCATTTTAAGAAAGCTTATTGCGACAATAAACACTATTGGAAAAATGAAATATCACATTTACATAAGTAAGACCCAGTACATTTACATAAGACCCAGTACTTTGTTCAAGCACCTGTTCAAGCACCTTTGGCAGTAATTACAGCATAAAGTCTTCTTGGTATGATGCTGTATTTGTGGAGTTTCTCCCATTCTTCTCTACAGATCATCCTGAACTCTGTCAGGTTGGAAGGGGAGTGTTGCTGCACAGCTATTTTCAGGCCTCTCCAGAGATTTTCAATCAGGTTTAAGTCTGGGCTCTGGCTGGGTCACTCAAGGACATTCAGAGATTAGTCCCGAAGTCACTCCTGCGTTGTCTTGGCTGTGTGCTTAGGGTTGTTGTCCTGTTGGAAGGTGAACCTTCACCCCAGTCTGAGGTCATGAGCAGGTTTTCATCAAGGATCTTTCTGTACTTTGCTCTGTTTTTATTTTAGTATTTTTTTTTTACCTTTTATTTAACTAGGCAAGTCAGTTAAGAACAAATTCTTATTTTCAATGAAGGCCTAGGAACAGTGGGTTAACTGCCTTGTTCAGGGGCAGAACGACAGATTTCTACCTTGTCAGTTCAGGGATTTGATCTTGCAACCTTTCGGTTACTAGTCCAACACTCTAACCACTAGGCTACCTGCTGACCGTTCACCTTTCCCTCGATCCTGACTAGTCTCCCTGTCCTTGCCGCTGAAAACATACCCACAGCATGATGCTGCCACCACTATGTTTCACCGTAGGGATGGTGCCAGGTTTCCTCCAGACGTGACGCTTGGCATTCAGGCCAAAGAGTTCAATCTTGGTTTCATCACACCAGAGAATATTGTTTCTCGTGGTCTGAGAGTCCTTTAGGTGCCTTTTGGCAAACTCCAAGAGGGCTGTCTTGTGCATTTTACTGAGGAGTGGCTTCCTTCTGGCCATACTCTACCTATAGACCTGATAGGTGGAGTGTTGCAGAGATGGTTGTCCTTCTGGAAGATTCTCCCATCTCCACAGAGGAACTCTGGAGCTCCTTCAGAGTGACCATTGGGTTCATGGTCACCTGCCTGTCCAATGCCCTACTCCACAGATTGCTCAGTTTGGCCGGAGTGCCAGCTCTGGGAAGAGCTGGTGGATCCAAACTTCTTCCATTTAAAATTGACGGAGGCCACTGTGTTCTTGGGGACCTTCAATGCTTCAGAATTGTTTTGGTGTCCTTCCCCAGTCTCGGCGCTCTGTGGACAATTATTTCGACCTCATGGTTTGGTTTTTGCTCTGACATGCACTGTCAACTATGGGACCTTATATAAACAGGTATGTGCCTTTCTAAATCATGTAGAATCAATTGAATTTACAACAGGTGGACTCCAATCAAGTTGTAAAAACATCTCAAGGATGATCATTGGAAACAGGATGCACCTGAGCTCAATTTCGAGTCTATTAGCAAAGGGTCGCAATACTTATGTAAATAAGGTGTTTCCGTTTTTCTTTTTTAAAAATGTGCAAAAATTTTGAAAACCCTTTTTTCGCTTTGTCATTATGGGCTATTGTGTGTAAATTGAGGAGGAAAAATATTTATTTAATCAATTTTAGAATAAGGCTGTAACGTAGCAAAATGTGGAGAAAGTCAAAGGGTCTGAATACTTCCTGAACGCACTGTAGCTGTGTCAATAGCTATGGGCAGTAGTTATGCAAACTGTTTCTTATTCTTACATTAGAAAGTGAGGTTCCTTGTCATTCTTTCAAAACAAACTGTCCCCAGTTCTCACGTCCCTCCAAACTACCAATTTAAGAGTCTAAACAAAGAAAGACTAATCACTTAATTCCACCATGAATCAAAACATTCTTTCTCTGCCAGTATGGCTTCCACTGACCATGTCAGTACGCCATGTTATCCAGCGAATAATGTGTTTGCTCACAAGTGTTAGTCTAGTGTTTCCCACTCATATGACTAACCTCACCACACCACATCACACACGGCCACCCGGAGTTTAGCCACTGTGTACCGACTCTACAGTAACAGTATTGCATGACGCAGATACTCTACTCTACTTTACTGTACTCTGCTTTACTCTATCGCACTCTACTCTACCCTACCGTACTCCACTGTAATGTACTCTACTGTACTCTACTGCACTGTACTTTACCATACTCTACTGTTATGTACTCTACTGTACTTTACCCTACCGTACTCCACTGTAATGTACTCTACTGTACTCCACTGCACGGTACTTTACCATACTCTACTGTTATGTACTCTACTGTACTTTACTCTACCCTACCGTACTCCACTGTAATGTACTCTACTGCACTGTACTTTACCATACTCTACTGTTATGTACTCTACTGTACTTTACTCTACCCTACCGTACTCCACTGTAATGTACTCTACTGTACTCCACTGCACGGTACTTTACCATACTCTACTGTTATGTACTCTACTGTACTTTACTCTACCCTACCGTACTCCACTGTAATGTACTCTACTGTACTCTACTGCACTGTACTTTACCATACTCTACTGTTATGTACTCTACTGTACTTTACTCTACCCTACCGTACTCCACTGTTATGTACTCTACTGTACTTTACTCTACCCTACCGTACTCCACTGTAATGTACTCTACTGTACTCTACTGCACGGTACTTTACCATACTCTACTGTACTCATGATACTCTACAGCTTAATTAAATCAATCAACATCTCTCCTGAGAATACCTGCCTCTTGTATACTGTCCTCTGTGACTGTACATTAGTCCGCCTAGGGACATTCATGTCTGTCCAAGTCTCTCTGTTACTCTGGCACAGAGCCACCTGAACACTGGCCTGCCAGACTGCAGCGTACCGTAGCCACTATGCCAAGAGGATACAGATCAAACTAGAACACATTATGTGGGCCTAACTGTCTGTGTCTGGGTCAAGAGGCTCAAGGCAGCAGCTCAGGTGGGAAACCCACTAGGCCCCACGTGTGCTAAGTATCTGATAGTATGACAACTATCTGTAACCAAGGATATTTGCTCTGATTACTATGTGAAGAGACACGCCTGCACAGTGAGAAACTGCTCAAGGAATCAGGAATTCTTGC
Source organism: Oncorhynchus masou masou (assembly GCF_036934945.1). NCBI lineage: Eukaryota > Metazoa > Chordata > Actinopteri > Salmoniformes > Salmonidae > Oncorhynchus > Oncorhynchus masou. The sequence continues at coordinate 37,656,121 of NC_088244.1, read as the reverse complement.
TCTTCTATCGTTATCCTCTATTTCTATGCCATTGAAACTAACCAATCCCCCCCCCCCCATACAAATATCCTACTTTTAATTACTTTTCCCTGATTTTCTATGTTGTCCCGATCAAATCCCTGCCCTTGTTGACTGCTGTGCTAAAGTCTCAGCTTTGCGCGATCATGACAAACTATTATAACAAATAGCCACGTATTTCACATCATCTCTCCCGCACGGAGGACTGCCTGCAGGAGCCAGGGGGTTAGTAATCAAAGACTATGCTCAGCTAGAAGCTGCTCTCACTTAGTGGGGACTGTTGAGGGTCATGCAGAAACAGTTGTTTGTAGACATCGCATTTTCCAGACGCGCCGCGTCAAGGGGCGTGTTATGTATCAACAGGACTGTGTCCTCTCATGGCCATTAGTGCCTTTGTTCGAAACGATCGTTCTTAAATCACGACAAAGACAGAAGGATAGGCTAATCCCTTCACGTAATCCCAGAAGCCAGAACCAAATCTTGCAGTTTGTGTTAATCTCTCTGTCATAAGAGACAAATACGATGCGTAATTCATTTAACTGGATAAATCATGAAAACATTCATACCAATACAAGAGATATCAACTATGGCGGTAAGGTGAAGGCCCTCTTCGCAGATCCAAGCTCCACACACACACACCATGTTGAAGTTGGGAGGTTGTCAGGAAGAGAACACCAGTGCTTGACTAGCCAGGCGTGATTAGAGTTTAGGTCACACTGGGGGTTTTCCTTCGCAGAGAGATTGATACTATTTGCTGAAAACACTGGGATTTTACATTGCTGTTTCACTCTGTTTCCCACAGTAGATTGGTCATATTTTCGTTGAGTCAAACATGTTTCCTGTCTCCATTTTGTTACAAGAAGCATGGTGGAATTGTCGATGCAAATAAAATAATCTGCATAAGTGGTATGTCATAACTGTTTTCCATAAATAGAATTGTCTAATCACAACATTCTTCCATCTCCCCTTGTTGTGTTTGGAAACCATGGTGGAAACCATGTTTGATGTATTTGATACCATTCCACTTATTCCGCTTCAGCCATTACCGCGAGCCCGTTCTCCCTGATTTAGGTGCCACCAACCTCCTGTGGTGTGAATGTGCATTACTGCATGTGAGCGTTTGGGAGGTTGTGTGTGTATGAGGGATGTTTCAATGTTTCTGTCTCGTGGGGCAGCCTCCTCCTCTCAGACAGAGGCAGGCTACTCCCAGACATCCCTTGGCCTTTGGGATGGCAGCAGCACATTATGATGTCATGGGTGTAGGCTGTGCCAGTACAGTAATATCCACAGCCTACGGTAACGACCTGAGCAGAATCACTCTTCTGTGGATGGGAGAGGAAGATGGAGGAGGGTCTGAGTGGGGAGGGGGGCAAGGGGATGGGATGAGACCCCTGGGTTAAATTAGAGTACTTCATGCAGTCTGGTTGGGTCAAGTCTAACCGGGAGAATGTGCTAAAGGCATCTCTTCTTTCTCTCTCTCTCTCTCTCTCTCTCTCTCTCTCTCTCTCTCTCTCTCTCTCTCTCTCTCTCTCTTATTCAGAGGGATTTATTGGCATGGGAAACATATGTTTACATTGCCAAAGCATGTGAAATAGATAATAAACAAACGTGACATAAACAATCAGAAACTAACACTCTCTCTTGCTCTTCAGAAACAGCACTAGCTCTGTTTATCTTCTTCTGTGGCTGGAAACAGCTGTCTTCCCGACATCTTCTCCCTCTCTCTCTTTTACAGAGGCAATTGCATTGCCGGCACTGGGCCGTAGTCATCCCTGTACAGGACCACCACCATGAACTGTAGGCAGACCACAGACAGAGACTGTTCCCCAAATGGCACTCTATTCCCTATATATATAGTGCACTACTTTTGACCAGTGCTCATGGGAAATAGGCTGCCGTTTGGGATGCAGCCAGACACATGGACACTATACTAGACTAGAAACACATGTGCAATCAGTGTATATCTATGCACGGATACTGGGTGTCAGCATCAAAGAGCAGGGTGATCCTATCCCTCTCAGGAGTCTCAAGTCTTTCGTCTTATCCCCTTACCTTCTCATTATTGTGTCCTTGGAAGCTTTGAATTCAAACGCTATGGGTTTGTGGGATACTAGGGAGCTTTGACTTTAAACGCTATGGGTTTGTGGGATACTAGGGAGCTTTGACATTAAACGCAATGGGTTTGTGGGATACTAGCTAAGCCTGATGGAATACTACATGAAAAATGGAACTTCTCTCTCACTGTGGCAGCATGGGTTTTCCTTCCTTCGGATTCCTTACGTCCTATTCACCAAATTAGGGTCTGGCTTATTAGCTAACCTTCTCCATATGCCTTTCTCCTTATGAGAGAGATGTGGAGGTGGTGGTGGTGGGGTTTTGAAAGGTGTGTATGTCTGGAGCAGTTGGAATGGGGGCCGGGGCCTTGGTGTTCTGGATGGATCTTCTTTCAAAGTGCCCCCGCACAATTCCACTCCACCACTGGATTCCTGTGGTCAGGTCTGGGCTGGGACCGCAGGACAACTCAGCTAGGCTCAGCTAGGCTCACAGAGGGAGGATTCCCTTTGAACTGGCTGCCTGCTGCTGTGATGACTTTAACAACGTTTTGAACAGTACACACACACACACACACACACACACACACACACACACACACACACACACACACAAACATCTTTATATTTTTTGGGGAAAGTGACAGATTATTTTCTCTACTCGATTACGTTGGTTGTAGTCCACTTTAACAGAGTCAGAGGGCTCTGGTCAAAAGTAGTGCGCTAGATAGAGACTAGGTTGCTATTTGGGACACAACCAGAGTGTTGCAGAGGGTTGCACCATACTCTGAGGTTTGACTGTGGTACAGGCAGGAAAGTCCCTCTGGTTTGCAGGAGCTCATGGATATTTGTGTGGGATTACATTTTGAGGTTGCAGGAAGGTAAGGAGCCCACTGGGGCACAAGCTGGTTGACTCAACATTGTTTCAATTTAATTCAACGTATTGTGACGTGGAATCTACGTGGAAAATACATTGGGTACGAAATAAGTCATTCATGTGAACGGCCAATTCTGAGAGTGCAATTTACAACCACGAGATGACGTCATCATGGTAACTTAATTTCAACATAGATAAACCTTGTATGAAATACGTTGAATGTGTAGCTTTAAAAGCTCATCAGGTGTTCCATGTTATATCCACTGAGCAGCACCTTCTGCTACTCTTTAGTCTCCCATCCAGAGTTGTAATCAAGCACCGTCTGCTTAGCTATGCCATTAGTCACTGACTTTGACCAATGTGCTATTGTGAGTATGATTGTTAAGAGAGCTCCATTTAAAAACTAGATAGATTCACTGTTGCTATCGAAGTCATTCCAAAGTGGTAGGGTTAACAGAGTAAATGTATAGCATCGCTCATATATCATCAATGATACTATTTAGGCCTGTATAGTATTTGTAAGGTCATCAACCCAGAATTCAACAAAAAAACATGGTTTCAAGTTCTGGTTGAGTTAATGATATTCAGTGATATTGAATTGTAGCCAACACAACCAAATATCAACATTTGATGGAGATCTTCTGCTTGGAAACTTCCATTTGTGTCTCTGACTTGTCTGACTTTAATCTTTGTTTGTCTGAAAATGTATAATTGATATGTTGGATTCATCTCCATCTCAATCACAAGTCTACGTTAAAGAATTGTACGAATCAAATCAAACTTGATTTAAACTGCTTTTACGGTTTGATTTGATTTAGTCTTATTCTTGAACTTACATTTTTGGTTGAGCTGGAGTTGAATCCAACATATCAAATATTAATTTGTAGACAAACTGGAATTAAAGTCAGTGACAGAAGATACATCTCTGGAATACAACAAATAGCCTATTAACTTGCCGACAAGTTAAAAAATGATATGTTGGATTCACGTCTCCAACTCAACCAAAAATCAAAGTTAAAGAATGGGATTAAGCCAGTGGCTCAGATGGAACTATACAAGCAGTAGATTAGTCTCCTTTAAATGTTGATATTTGGTTTGCTATGTCAATCAAACACAACAAAATATTACATTTGTAATACAGTAAATAGCCTAAAGTTAAAGATGCAATATGCAGAAATGGCTCTGCCATTTCCTGGTTGCCAGAATTCTAATAGTTAGCTTAATATCAGTTTATGTGACAAAACAAGCAAGTGTAGAGAATCATTGTACCATATAAACCGCCGTGAAGTCAATTTTCAATAACACAAAATATTGCATTTTCAGCTGTTTGAAGCTGGTGTACAAAAAACTAAAGTAAAAGACGCAAAAATAAAGCTTAAGAATGGCACGCATAGAAATAGCGCACATAGAACAGATCTACAGCTTCTTAGACTTACTTTCAATGAGAATGACATCTATAACTCACATTTCTAGTTGAATTTGGCCGGGGGTCGCCTAAAAAGTTCCATACTGCAGTTTTAAGACTTTCTTGCAAACTAATGTAACATTCAACCTTAAAATGAGTAAACACATCCAGAGCCACATTTTGAGGTTACTGAATGTAACTGTACATTTCTCCTTATGTAATCATATAAAATGTGCATGTTTAAGATAGTATGCACAGGTCATCCCAGGTCTGTGGAGGTCTTCACAATTGCTGTGCAGAATCTTGGAACAGCATGGATCACTGTATTTTTTTAAATGTAATCTATACTGCAATCCAGGTCATTTGGTTGTGCCATTAGATGAAGCACAGTGGTAACACATTAATATGTTGTATGAATAAATAAAGTTGCTGCGCTTTTTTAATGATTGGAGGCGCAGCGATAGACCTTTGGAAATTCAGCAAACTTTGGGCTGTCTTTTTGAGTGATGTGTGAGCGTAGGTTGTAATTTCATTTATCAACGGCTCAACCAAATATTACCCAATTATTCACGTTGAAATGACGTGGTTTGCACAGTGGGAGGGTTAAGTGAACCGTAGGGGAAGTGAAATGAGACGGAAAGTTACTCCTCCACCCCTCCTCTGACATCAGCAGTAGTCATAGCGAGATCGAAATAGAAGTGGAAATGAGCCATGAGTGGACTGTCAAATGATCAGTCTTGGGTTGCAAAAATAGGGTCTTTCGAGCAGGCTTAAGGATAACGAGGCAGGCAGGTAGAGGTGTAAATGGTGATCAAATGTATTTACACAGCGCTGGTGATGATGGTGATATATGTACAATTCAATTATGATTACAAATATATATATATATATCAATACAAACTTCTGACTTTACATGTCAGCATTCCAAAATAAAAGGCAGACCCTCTCCTAACAGCACAAGGCACAGGTGGGGTCTCCTCGGCTCAAATGCAGCTGTGAACTGACGAGAACATCCCAAAACAGGCACTTCCTGTATAAACATTTGGCTACGTCTATACTGGTGCGCAGGCCAGGTACATCTATGCGCGTTCACAGTGACAAACACAGAGACTGAGAAGCTCTCAGGAGGAAACAGAAGAAGATAGATCACAGCTTTGTGAGTGTTGTGCACTACAAACGTCACTCCCACTCGGGGGTGAGAAAAGGCTGTAATAAAACAGCGAGGGAAAGGAATGGTGAAGCGTTAACAACTACAATAGTATAATATGGCTTCAACAAATATCCTGTTTGAACCTGTGACAGCAACAACAAACATTTCAGCAAGGAAACAAAGCTTCCTCCACTGGTGGGAGTCTTGCCTAAAGTGTGTCTTCATCACAGGGGGGCTTTTGTCCGTTTCGTTTGCCCCTTAGTCTATTCCTTCTATTTCTATGATCAGAGAGCACTGAAAAGACCTGGGGGGAGTTGAGTCAGAATGGCCTTACAGATATATGTGGGATGAGATTTTGAGAAGTTGGAGGAAGGATAGGAAGGGTAACTGAAACACAGAGAGGCGACATGAGACAGAAAGCACCTACGGTACAAAGTGACTCCAACTTCTACCCCCCTCCTCTCTGATCACTCTGAGTTGAGTCGGGAGGATAGAGTGTTTGAGAGATGCCACTCAGCTGGAACTAATGGCCTCAACTGTGTGCAGCGTTTTATTGGACAACTTAAATCATGTTATGCATCCTGCTCTGACCACGCTAACCTCTGTCAACACATTCAACAGTTCTAAAGAGGCAGTGCGTGTGCGTGCGTGTGTGGTGTTGGGGGTCATCTTTTGTTTGTTTGCTATGCCACAAACTCCCGCTGGGAGAATCGTACATATGTCTCTGTCACCGCCAAGCCAGGACCATACAGCTACAGAGAGGAGATGAGAGACCGTGGGGGCATAGTCCCAAGTGAAGGCAGTTCCATCTGGCTCTCTCTCCCCCAGGCTATATCTAGTCCTCCATTATGGGTTTGTCTTTACGGGCCCAGAACGATGGGTTTTTAGTGCTTTTCTGAGCAGAGCGAGTTATTTTCTTTGAAAAGCCCAGGTCAAGTTGAAGAGCATGACTGAACAGATCCAGCGTGTCTCTACGCACACGGAACGTCGGTGACTCTGTGAGGTTCTTCGTGTGACCCACCTGACCGAACAAAGATTGTTCCATTCCATTCTTCCATTCTTTTAAGACAGTCACTCAACCGACCACCTTGATCCTGTTCAAGAGTACTCAAGACTTCAACTCGAATGGTCTGGGCTGGAGGCTGAACACAAACAGTGTTCTCCTCGCTGTGACTTTGGGATATGAAGTCTACAGAACGAGCGTACATAGTTCGGTGTACTGCCTTCTGTACAATAAGCCATTTGGTTTGATGCTTGGTGTGGTTCACGTAGTTGAGTGTTGTTTGTGTGTGAGGGAGTGTGGCGGCTGTATTTATGTATATGTCAATGTGTTAGTGTGTATGTGCATGCAGTGTGTGTGTGTGTGTGTGTGTGTGTGTGTAGGTATGAAGTAAAAAGGGGTGGGGGTTGCATGCTCTGTCTCTGATGCAGCTGCAGTGAGCCCCTAGCCGTTCCTCTGGATAGAAGTGGTTTCCTCCTCAATACAATGGGGACTCTGTTGGTTGGGTTATTTAAACAGGGGCCCTCATCCCTTGGTGCCTTTTGTGCTGCACTCTTTTCCTCTTTTGCGTTCCGACCCTCACAGGGACAGGCGGGTGTAAATCCAGTCGAAGGACTAATGGCGTACGGCTTTAACACTACGTTTGCCTTCCAAACGGCACACCATTCCCCATTCAGAGCGGGTTGTTTTGCGATTAGTTAAAGTTATGTCCGTCAAATTCTGGTCCATAATTCCACATTTGGGTGACATTCCAGAGCCATTAGTTCCAGATAGACAGCTCTCCTGGTTCTGTTGTGTCTTTCCCTCCAGGCTCCAGCAGATCTCTAGCTTGACACTGTGGTTGACTGTGCAGGGTGCCGAAAGGGCCGGCGGGCCACGACCTGACTTACTGAGGCATTAATCTACCTGCATTCCTGGCATACCATGCGTATATCCTCTGGTCTGGGGCTTCCCTCTGGACGGCCTGAGGGGAACAAACAGGACGTCCGTTGGCCACGCTGGAATGAACGAATGCCTGATTCATGATCAATTGTGGTGGCCATTTTGTTTATGTTTCATCTCCTAACCTTTTTCGTTCTTCTGTTTCCTGTGTCAAAACATTGGTTGGTTGGCCAGTAGCCGTGTTTTGTCAAGTGGGGGCATTCTAGGACATTGTTGTGTGATAGGGTCATTGGTATGTTTTGGACATTCGCAACAAGAGTGACCCAGGGGGCGAAAATGGTTGAAATGACATCAATACAACCAGTTGGATGTTATCTGGTTGCAATTGCGAGTTCTGCCCGCTTGGAAATGCCACTATGCGGCTTTAGATTCACGTTAGAGGTTGGAGCATCTGGCTCCTTCACAGAGCCCCTGAACCCAGACATGGCTTTATAGTTCCCACCCTGGCCTGATCATAACAAGCCTGGTCCGGCTTCAAAGAACCTTATTATGATAATTGTCTGGAAACCCATCTCGGCAGGACTCAACAGGCTATGAACGGCATAGATCATTCTTCTCATGTCTCCGATCCAGACCCATTGGAGGAAAAATACATAAATACACTTACACACAGTTTTGAGGGGCAGCCGTAGCTCAATTACTTGTTGTTTTGCTCCGAAAAGGTCGTTGGCCATCACATCCAGTTTTTATGGCTTGTTTCATGAATTAACAAACAGTTTTGAGGGGCAGCCATACCTCAGTTATTATTATTATTATTATTTATTTTTTACTGAAATGGTTGTCAGATATCACACCAAGTCTTTACGTCTACATGACGTATGTGTCAGATTGGCAGTAGATGTCTAGACGTTTGCCTCTTTGGGTCTCCATTGGCAAGCGGCAACTGGTAGAGAACTTATACAAATGTCTGAGAGTCAGAAGGCCCAGGGGAGATGAGGGGGTTTTCGGGCAAGGCTTCCAGACCTGGGTTCAAGCACTAAATTCAAATGATTTCAAATACTTTTTCCTGTCCTGGATTGAGCTTGTCTGTTGCAGTGGAACCAATAGAAAAGACACAAACTTGCAAACCCCGCCCACCTGGCACTCCAGGCAGGGTACATCAAAGGCTCAAAGTATTTGAACGATTTTCAATATTATTTGAACCCAGGTCTTCAGAGGGGAAAGTGATGGGGCTGAGCAACAGTTAGCCCTGGCTCCTGCGTTGCAGGGAGAGCAGAGCAGAGCCGACTGTAGGACAGACTCACAGCCACACCACAGCTGGAAAGCCTGTTGCTGCTAACTGCCACATCAAGATGGTGTCATGGGGATTTTACACGCTTGTGTTTTAACGCTTTTCACGCCATCAATTCAGCTATTATGTTGCTTAGTAGCATGGATTCATTGTCTGCAGAGAAGCAGATCAGTGTTAGATCATACATTTTCCTTGATACCAACTGTTTATACATTAAATATATGTAACATATTACTTTCATTTTTTTATATTACTTTTTTATTTTTACTTTGTGTTTTAGTTACCGCAGTGGGCTAAATCAGGGTCACGCAAGTGTTTCTTGGTAGTCTTAAACACATCTACTTTGAAACAAAAGTATACATCACACACACATGGCGATGGGCTTAAGAAAAGAAGACACCTGTACCATGTCAGATATAGAGTGGAAATGTATTGCATGTTGAGTTTGCATCCCAATATTACACCTTATATACATCACAGAAGACTGAATTATAACAAAAACCATTGGACATAGAAACACCAGATTTTCGGCAGGTTTAAAAAAAAAAAAGTTTATTATTTATTAGGAAATTATGACAAAAATGTATAACATTCCACCCATGAGGCCACTAGAGGGTGATTTGGTCAGTTGACTACAGGAAAGGGGGTATGTACAGATCAGTACTAACATTTAGTTGTCATCACTGTAAGTTATTTGGGACAATGGGGTTGGAATGTTTGATTGTCCTGGTGGTTCAGAGAATGTGGTTCTGTCATTGGATTTAGCAGGCATGTTAATGAACACCTCAGTTAGCTCAGGCTTAATTATGTTAATACCTTAATGTGGCGGCCGAGCTCGTTTTTAGTTGGTTCTGTCAACAAGAACCTGCAGGGGGGGGAGAGATAGGGTCCTATGTCATCCTGCCAATACTCCTCCCCCAATACTCCACCTCTTTCTCCCCATCCTCTCTCCCCCTCTCTCTCTCTCTCTCTCTGTGTTTGATGGCAGTAGGCTAGCTGGTTGGTGGGCCCCGTCCCCAGTAGTTCTCCAGTCTCTTTGTGCTCTGGCTCTGCTGGTCTTTGTTGTGACTGCCTGCTTCGGGTTACCTTGTGAAGAGCGCCAGGCGGATCAGATGTCGGCGCAGAGAAAGGGGGCAGCGTTTTCTCACACTCCTCTCTGGCTCTGCCTCTCTCTTCATTTAAATCAACAGGTCTTTTACCTGAGAGCATGAAAACAGTGATGGCATTTTTCAAACACGCACCCTACACACACACACATATTTTAAAGTTGTTTTTGGGGTATCTTTACTTTACTATTTATATTTTTGAATACTTTTACTTCACTACATTCCTTAAGAAAATATTATACTTTTCACTTCATATATTTTCACTGACACCCAAAAGTACTCATTACATTTTGGACAGGAAAATTGTCAAATTCACTCACTTATCAAGAGAACATCTCTGGTCATCCCTATCCACCTATGATCTGGTGGACTCGCTAAACACACATACTTCATTTGTAAATGGGGGTGGCAGGTAGCCTAGTGGTTAGAGTGTTGGACTAGTAACCGAAAGGTTGCAAGATTGAATCCCTGAACTGACGAGGTAAAAATCTGTCGTTCTGCCCCTGAACAGGCAGTTAACCCACTGTTCCTAGGCCGCCATTGAAAGTAAGAATTTGTTCTTAACTGACTTGCCTAGTTAAATAAAGGTAAAGAAAATGTCAGTGTGCCTATGGCTATCCGTACATTTAAAAAAATAAGAAAATGGTGCTTTCTTGTTTGCTTTTATATAAGTAATTTGAAATTATTTATACTTTTACTTTTGATACTTAAGTATATTTTAATAATTACATTTACTTTTGATAATTAAGTATATTTTAAACCAAATACGTTCAGACTTTCACTCAAGTAGAGTTTTACTGGGTGACTTTTACTTAAGTCATTTTCTATCAAGGTATCTTTACTTTAACTCAAGTATGACAATTGGGTGCCTTTTCCAAAACTGCACACACACCACAGGAGGTTGGTGGCACCTTAATTGGGGAGGACAGGCTCGTGGTAACGACTGGAGTGGAATGGTATCAAATACATCAAACACATGGTTTCCATGTTGTTGATGCCATTCCATTGACGCCGTTCCAGCCATTATTATGATCCATCCTCCCCTCAGCAGCCTCCTCTGACACACACACACACACACACACACACACACACACACACACACACACACACACACACACACACACACACACACACACACACACACACACACAGCCCCCCTCAGCAAACACGTAATAACATCTACCAAACAAAAAAACTCATTACTCAAGGCTGTTTTAATTTACTGAAGAGTCAAGGAAGTCCCCCTGGTCCCATGACGATGACAGCTGAGGTTCCTGTCCTGTCCGCTTTCATTGTGCCCCACTAGTCCCAGGGTGTGTGCGACTGTGTGTCTGTCCTCTTTCATTGTACTTTGCTCACAGGGAGGAGGACAAGGCAGACAATAGTGTTGGCAGTGATGCTAACGGGGTAAAAGACTGCAGTGTAGCTAGCAGCAGTGCATCTGCAGATGTCGTCAGGGATGGAGTCTTACCAGAGATGGAGCCTAACAATACATTGTCACTGATTCACTTACATGACATTGCATTACATTGTCCCACCCATGTTTACAGTCACTGCGATGTAATATGCCTTGGTACAAATAGCCTTATCTCATGCATTACCTCAAGTATGGGAGTCTGTAGGACAGGGAGAGAGGGACAGGGGTTGGAGGAGAGGGAGAGGGGAAAGAAGGGAGAGGAGATGAGAGGGTATTAGGAGAAAGGGGAGTGGAAGGGAAGAGTCGGAGGGGAAGGAGGGTAGACGGGGAAAGGAGAGACAGGGGGAGGAGGGGAGACGGGGAAAGGAGAGACAGGGGAGGAGGGGAGATGGGGAAAGGAGAGACAGGGGGAGGAGGGGAGACGGGGAAAGGAGAGACAGGGGGAGGAGGGGAGACGGGGAAAGGAGAGACAGGGGGAGGAGGGGAGACGGGGAAAGGAGAGACAGGGGGAGGAGGGGAGACGGGGAAAGGAGAGACGGGGTTTAGGGGAGATGGTGAAAGGAGAGACAGGGGGAGGAGGGGAGACGGGGAAAGGAGAGACAGGGGGAGGAGGGGAGACGGGGAAAGGAGAGACAGGGGAGGAGGGGAGATGGGGAAAGGAGAGACAGGGGGAGGAGGGGAGACGGGGAAAGGAGAGACAGGGGGAGGAGGGGAGACGGGGAAAGGAGAGACAGGGGGAGGAGGGGAGACGGGGAAAGGAGAGACAGGGGGAGGAGGGGAGACGGGGAAAGGAGAGACAGGGGGAGGAGGGGAGACGGGGAAAGGAGAGAGGGGGAAGAAGAGAGAGGGGAGAAGGGATGGTTAGGAGGCTGCCCTTCCTTGCCCTGGGCAGGGAACAGCCTATATTCTCAGATTCTTCTCCCACTTGTTATTTATGGGGGGAGTCATTTATCTTGAGCCAAATACAGACTACTCTACTCACTAAAACGGATTCACCGCCCAAACTCAATACATAGGGTTTGCTTTTCTCATCCACTGTGCCTAAGATGTGCGCAGTAAAAAGGGCTTAAGAAAACAGTCAGTCCGGGTCGAGGCCATATTCATGTTGTTTTCTTTGCCTCCTCAGTCTTGGATTCTTCTTGGATCTAGTTTCTGTCCGGGATCAACGGAGAGAGGTTTTCCATCCTTACCAGCCAATACCCTTTCATTAAAGTGTAGCAGAAGCAAGAGTTTTTCTCTCTCTCTCTCTCTCTCTCTCTCTCTAGGGGTCAATTTCTCCGACGCAGTCCAGGGCAGTCGTTTTTACAGTGGGATTGCTTTCAAAGGGAAAGTCACCAGTTGGCACTTGGCAGGGAGGGAGGCCATTCTCTTGCAAGGCATTTTTATGCGGGAGTGTCACATAAAAACACGTTAGGACCACCAGGCTGAGGTCTCATCTGCTATAGTCCTACCAGATGAGGAGGCGGTCAGACAGTCAGACGGACGGGGGTGGTGTTGGAGGGTCTGTGCTGTATTGTTCTCCATCAATCCACTGGATATGAGCTGCCTCCACCCCTCTCCCATCGCCTCCATTTAGAGAGCGTGACGGTAGACTCTTCGGGGAAAAAAAGGGTTCCGAAAAGGGTCCTTCGGCTGTCCTCATAGGAGAACCACTTTTGGTTCCAGGCAGAACCCTATTTGGTTTCAGGTAGAACCCTTTTGGGTTCATGTAGAAGCCTCTGTAGAAAGGGTTCTGCATGGAACCCAAAAGAGTTCTACCTGGAACCACAAAGGGGTCTTCAAAGGATTCTCCCATCGAGGGGCACATCGGGAACTCAACAGATTTGTTCGTTACCAATTTGTTTGACAAAATCTATTTGCAAGCCAGATTAGGGCAATAACTGTAGTTTTAAATGTATAGGTCCATTGTCATTTCTACATACTTTCGATCTGGTTTTAGACGATCAATTGTGGGCTGGAGTGGTCTTAAAACAATTATTTTTTACTTTGTAAGATCTGGTATTCATCAGCAACGTCTGGGCAGAGATATTGTACCAAACACCTGAGCTAGATGTAAAATTGCATGACTTAAACCTCTAAATGAATGACAGATTTCTTGAGTTATCTAAGATTTCCAAACTCGGTCCTGGGGCCCGCCCTGGGCGCACATTTTGGTTTTTGCCGTGGTACTACACAGTGGATTGAAATAATCAAAACTTGATGATGAGTTGGTTAGTTGAATCAGCTTTGTAGTGTTAGAGCAAAAAACAAAACGTGCACCCAGGAGGGACCCCAGGACCGAGTTTGAGAAACCCTGGTCTAGTGTTCAAACTACATTGCAGTTCTCAGCAATCTTAGAAAATCTTGACTCAACTCAACTGGATTTAATCAGTTTGGCTGTGGGACTGGGATCCAGTTTTCACTCTAGAATCTAGATTATCTAAGTTTTGAAGATTCATCACATTGAATGTTGGCCAGCCTATGGATCTAAAACAGAGAGACGATCCCACCCACTATATATACAGTTGAAGTCGGAGTTTACATACACCTTAGCCAAATACATTTAAACTCAGTTTTTCCACAATTCCTGACATGTAATCCTAGGTCAGTTAGGATCACCACTTTATTTAAAAAAAGTGAAATTTCAGAATAATAGTAGAGAGAATATTTTATTTCAGCTTTCATTTCTTTCATCACATTCCCAGTGGGTCAGAAGTTAACAAATAGTCAATTAGTATTTGGTAGCAATGCCTTTAAATTGTTTAACTTGGGTCAAACTTTTCGGGTAGCCTTTCACAAGCTTCCCACAATAAGGTGGGTGAATTCTGACTCATTCCTCCTGACAGAGCTGGTGTAACTGTGTCAGGTTTGTAGGCCTCCTTGCTCGCACACACTTTTTCAGTTCTGACCACAAATAATCTATAGGATTGAGGTCAGGGCTTTGTGATGGCCACTCCAATACCTTGACTTCGTTGTCCTTACCAGAGGACATTTCTCCAAAAAGTACGATCTTCGTCGCCATGTGCAGTTGCAGAACTTGGTCTGGCTTTTTTATGGCGGTTTTGGAGCAGTGACTTCTTCCTTGCTGAGCAGCCTTTCAGGTTATGTCAATATAGGACTCGTGGATATAGATACTTTTGGACCTGTTTTCTCCAGCATCGTCGCAAGGTCCTTTGCTGTTGTTCTGGGATTGATTTGCAATTTTCGCACCAAAGTATGTTGATCTCTATGAGACAGAAGGTGTCTCCTTCCTGAGTGGTATTACGGCTGCGTGGTCCCATGATGTTTATACTTGGTACTAGAGGTCGACCGATTAATCGGAATGGCCGATTTAATTAGGGCCGATTTCAAGTTTTCATAACAATCGTAAATCGGTATTTTTGGGCGCCGATTAAAAAATATATATATATATTTTTATAACTTTATTTAACTAGTCAAGTCAGTTAAGAACACATTCTTATTTTCAATGACGGCCTTGGAATGGTGGGTTAACTGCCTTGTTCATGGGCAGAACGACAGATTTTCACATTGTCAGCTCGGGGGATCCAGTCTTGCAATCTTCCAACTAGTCCACGCAATAACGACCTGCCTCTCTCTCATTGTACTGCACAAGGAGACTGCCTGTTACGCGAATGCAGTAAGCCAAGGTAAGTTGCTAGCTAGCATTAAACTTATCTTATAAAAAACAATCAATCATAATCACTAGTTAACTACACATGGTTGAGGATATTACTAGATATTATCTAGCTTGTCCTGCGTTGCATATAATCTGACTGAGCATAGAAGTATCTAAGTATCTGATTGAGCGGTGGTAGACAGAAGCAGGCGCTTAAACATTCATTCAAACAGCACTTTCGTGTGTCAAGCATTGCGCTGTCTATGACTTCAAGCCTATCAACTCCTGAGATGAGGCTGGTGTAACCGAAGTGAAATGGCTAGCTAGTTAGCGCGCGCTAATAGCGGTTCAAATGTTACTCGCTCTGAGCCTTCTAGTAGTTGTTCCCCTTGCTCTGCATGGGTAACGCTGCTTCGATGGTGGCTGTTGTCGTTGTGTTGCTGGTTCGAGCCCAGGGAGGAGCGAGGAGAGGGATGGAAGCTATACTGTTACACTGGCAATACTAAAGTGCCTATAAGAACATCAAATAGTCAAAGGTTAATGAAATACAAATGGTATAGAGGGAAATAGTCATATAATTCCTATAATAACTACAAATTAAAACTTCTTACCTCAGAATATTGAAGACAGAATATGCTTTCATATGTTCTCATGTTCTGAGCAAGGAACTGAAACGTTAGCTTTCTTACATAGCACATATTGCACTTTTACTTTCTTCTCCAACACTTTGTTTTTGCATTATTTAAACCAAATTGAACATGTTTCATTATTTACTTGAGGCTAAATTGATTTTATTGATGTATTATATTAAGTTAAAATAAGTGTTCATTCAATATGGTTGTAATTGTCATTATTACAAATAAAATAAAAAAATAAAAAAAATCGACCGATAAATCGGTATCGGCTTTTTTTGGTCCTCCAATAATCGGTATCAGCGTTGAAAAATCATAATCGGTTGACCTCTACTTGGTACTATTGTTTGTACAGATGAACGTGGTACCTTCAGGTGTCTGTAAATTGCTCTCAAGGATGAACCAGACTTGTGGAGATCTACAATTTTTTTTCTGAGGTCTTGCCTGATTTATTTTGATTTTCCCATGATGTCAAGCAAAGAGGCACTGAGTTTGAAGGTAGGCCTTGAAATACATCCACAGGTACACAATTGATTCAAATTATGTCAATCAGAAGCTTCTAAAGCCATGACATCATTTTCTGAATTTTCCAAGATGTTTAAAAGCACAGTCAACTTAGTGTACGTAAACATCTGACCCACTGGAATTGTGATACAGTGAAATAAACTGTCTGTAAACAATTGTTGGAAAAATGACTTGTATCATCCACAAAGTAGATGTCCTAACCGACTTGTCAAAACTATAGTTTGTTAACAAGTAATTTGTGGAGTGGTTGAAATACAAGTTTTAATGACGCCAACCTAAGTGTATGTAAACTTCCGACTTCAACTGTATATATACTGTATATATGTCTGCTTAGCCAGTACTTAATGAGAGCATTCAGTAAAACTCCCAGATTTACATGGATTTAGCTCAAACATGGAGCTCTTTTTTGGGCATGTTTGTGTTTGAGAATATACACTGCTCAAAAAAATAAAGGGAACACTAAAATAACACATCCTAGAATGAAATATTCTTATTAAATACTTTTTTCTTTACATAGTTGAATGTGCTGACAACAAAATCACACCAAAATTATCAATAGAAATCACATTTATCAACCCATGGAGGTCTGGATTTGGAGTCACACTCAAAATTAAAGTGGAAAACCACACTACAGGCTGATCCAACTTTGATGTAATGTCCTTAAAACAAGTCAAAATGAGGCTCAGTAGTGTGTGTGGCCTCCACGTGCCTGTATGACCTCCCTACAATGCCTGGACATGCTCCTGATGAGGTGGCGGATGGTCTCCTGAGGGATCTCCTCCCAGACCTGGTCTATAGCATCCGCCAACTCCTGGACAGTCTGTGGTGCAACATTGGTGCAACAATGCCACATTGGTGGATGGAGCGAGACATGATGTCCCAGATGTGCTCAATTGGATTCGGGTCTGGGGAACGGGCGGGCCAGTCCATAGCATCAATGCCTTCCTCTTGCAGGAACTGCTGACACACTCCAGCCACGAGGTCAAGCATTGTCTTGCATTAGGAGGAACCCAGGGCCAACCGCACCAGCATATGGTCACTTAAGGGGTCTGAGGATCTCATCTCGGTACCTAATGGCAGTCAGGCTACCTCTGGCGAGCACATGGAGGGCTGTGCGGCCCCCCCAAAAAATGCCACCCCACACCATGACTGACCCACTGCCAAACCGGTCATGCTGGAGGATTTTGCAGGCAGCAGAACGTTCTCCACGGCGTCTCCAGACTGTCACGTCTGTCACATGTGCTCAGTGTGAACCTGCTTTCATTTGTGAAGAGCACAGGGCGCCAGTGGCAAATTTGCCAATCTTGGTGTTCTCTGGCAAATGCCAAACGTCCTGCACGGTGTTGGGCTGTAAGCACAACCCCCACCTGTGGACGTCGGGCCCTCGTACCACCCTCATGGAGTCTGTTTCTGACCGTTTGAGCAGACACATGCACATTTGAGGCCTTCTGGAGGTCATTTTGCAGGGCTCTGGCAGTGCTCCTCCTACTCCTCCTTGCACAAAGGCGGAGGTAGCGGTCCTGCTGATGTATTGGCCTGTCTCCTGGTAGTGCCTCCATGCTCTGGACACTACGCTGACAGACACAACAAACCTTCTTGCCACATCTCGCATTGATGTGCCATCCTGGATGAGCTGCACTACCTGAGCCACTTGTGTGGGTTGTAGACTCCGTCTCATGCTACCACTAGAGTGAAAGCACCGCCAGCATTCAAAAGTGACCAAAACATCAGCCAGGAAGCATAGGAACTGAGAAGTGGTCTGTGGTCCCACCTGCAGAACCACTCCTTTATTGGGGGTGTCTTGCTAATTGCCTATAACTTCCACCTGTTGTCTATTCCATTTGCACAACAGTATGTGCAATTTATTGTCAATCAGTGTTGCTTCCTAAGTGGACAGTTTGATTTCACAGAAGTGTGATTGACTTGGAGTTACATTGTGTTGTTTAAGTGTTCCCTTTATTGTTTTGAGCAGTGAACTACAGAGATGTTGGTGAAATAAACTGATGTCTGATATCTGGACACCAACCAGCAACACAATCAAACCGAGTTTGGGAAACCCTGCTGTAGGGGATAGGGCGCCATTTGGGATGTAGCCTAGGAGTAATGTTATCTCTGTAGGTGCTGAATCTGTGGGAAAGTAGCTTGAGAAACGTCCTGTTGGTCCGCCGTGTTTTTCTCAGTAGTTTATTTGGGAGCGTCTGGCTGCTTTAAGGCCCTACGATAGACATCCTGTCCTGCGGGCTGCTCTGGCTCAGACAAGGCTACTAGTCTGGCTGCTTTAAGGCCTTATGATAGACATCCTGTCCTGCGGGCTGCTCTGGCTCAGACAAGGCTACTAGTCTGGCTGCTTTAAGGCCTTATGATAGACATCCTGTCCTGCGGGCTGCTCTGGCTCAGACAAGGCTACTAGTCTGGCTGCTTTAAGGCCTTATGATAGACATCCTGTCCTGCGGGCTGCTCTGGCTCAGACAAGGCTACTAGTCTGGCTGCTTTAAGGCCTTACGATAGACATCCTGTCCTGCGGGCTGCTCTGGCTCAGACAAGGCTACTAGTCTGGCTGCTTTAAGGCCTTACGATAGACATCCTGTCCTGCGGGCTGCTCTGGCTCAGACAAGGCTACTAGTCTGGCTGCTTTAAGGCCCTACGATAGACATCCTGTCCTGCGGGCTGCTCTGGCTCAGACAAGGCTACTAGTCTGGCTGCTTTAAGGCCCTACGATAGACATCCTGTCCTGCGGGCTGCTCTGGCTCAGACAAGGCTACTAGTCTGGCTGCTTTAAGGCCCTACGATAGATCCTGCGGGCTGCTCTGGCTCAGACAAGGCTACTAGTCTGGCTGCTTTAAGGCCTTACATCCTGTCCTGCGGGCTGCTGCTCTGGCTCAGACAAGGCTACTAGTCTGGCTGCTTTAAGGCCTTACGATAGACATCCTGTCCTGCGGGCTGCTCTGGCTCAGACAAGGCTACTAGTCTGGCTGCTTTGCAGGTCCTGAACTGTACTAGAGGATAAGTGGTAATCAGTGAGGCAGACTCAGCAAGAGAACTGGCTGGAGTAATAGGGCACATGAAGATCCCTGTTGATTATGACGTCCGAGCTGAGTCTCTGTGGTGCTGAGCCGGGACTGTTCTCTCTCTCTCTCACTCACTCACTCACTCACTCACTCACTCACTCACTCACTCACTCACTCACTCACTCACTCACTCACTCACTCACTCACTCACTCACTCACTCACTCACTCACTCACTCACTCACTCACTCACTCACTCACTCACTCACTCACTCACTCACTCACTCCTGGTGATAATACAACTGGTATAACTGATTAGGTTGGCCATAGACTTTATGTGAATAAATACCTGTTCCCAGATCTGTTTTGCTAGCCTGCCAACTCCTATGGTCACCAGGCAATGAGATTAAGGTTTGGATGTGTATATTTGTACAGTTTTTGTGTTGTTACCAGGCTCAGGCCCTGTGTGCGCCTTGTTTGATCAACGGGGAAACATATTGGTCCTGCACACTGGCTATTGTCCTGCAATATGCTATTGGGGGGGGGGGGGGGAACAATAGCTCAAATGTCAAAGGATGGGAATGGCATTGACTTCACAGAATCAACACAAAGCTGTCAAACAAGACAGACCTTTGCTGGGTTTGCTTGTGGGCAGCGTGAGACTACGACGAAAGCGCCACACTTTCCTTCCTGCGTCACTGTATTTTTCCTCATTCCAAAACTATCCGGAGAGGTGCTAACTCTGTTGGAATAGTATTCTTTTGCTGTGATACTTTTCTTAGCTTCTTCTTGTAAACACAGGATGTAGAAAGTCAAATGAAGTTAGCTAAATTGGGTTATGTTGCTCCAATTACCCAAATCTTGCTCGAGGCAACCACTCTGTGTCAGTGTGTGTGTGTGTGTGTGTGTGTGTTACAGTCAGGTGGCCTGGAGAAACAGTAGAGACACTCCTAGTCTTCCTCTGGTCTGTCATGCTTTTAAAGCAACGTTAGAAACTTGGTGGTTCGAGCCCTGAATGCTGATCGGGTCTGACAAAAACATACTGTTTTACTGTTCTAATTATATTGGTAGCCAGTCTATAAGGCACGTCTGGGGTTTGTGGAATTTGGCTAATGTATCACGGCTAAGGGCTGCATCCAGGCACTCCACGTTGCGTCGTGCATGAGAACAGCCGTTAGCATTGGTATATTGGCAATATACCACACCCTCTCAGGCCTTATTGCTTAATTACAGTGCCTTGCGAAAGTATTCGGCCCCCTTGAACTTTGCGACCTTTTGCCACATTTCAGGCTTCAAACATAAAGATATAAAACTGTATTTTTTTGTGAAGAATCAACAACAAGTGGGACACAATCATGAAGTGGAACGACATTTATTGGATATTTCAAACTTTTTTAACAAATCAAAAACTGAAAAATTGGGCGTGCAAAATTATTCAGCCCCCCTTAAGTTAATACTTTGTAGCGCCACCTTTTGCTGCGATTACAGCTGTAAGTCGCTTGGGGTAAGTCTCTCTCAGTTTTGCACATCGAGAGACTGAAATTTTTCCCATTCCTCCTTGCAAAACAGCTCGAGCTCAGTGAGGTTGGATGGAGAGCATTTGTGAACAGCAGTTTTCAGTTCTTTCCACAGATTCTCGATTGGATTCAGGTCTGGACTTTGACTTGGCCATTCTAACACCTGGATATGTTTATTTTTGAACCATTCCATTGTAGATTTTGCTTTATGTTTTGGATCATTGTCTTGTTGGAAGACAAATCTCCGTCCCAGTCTCAGGTCTTTTGCAGACTCCATCAGGTTTTCTTCCAGAATGGTCCTGTATTTGGCGCCATCCATCTTCCCATCAATTTTAACCATCTTCCCTGTTCCTACTGAAGAAGAGTAGGCCCAAACCATTATGCTGCCACCACCATGTTTGACAGTGGGGATGGTGTGTTCAGAGTGATGAGCTGTGTTGCTTTTACGCCAAACATAACGTTTTGCATTGTTGCCAAAAAGTTCAATTTTGGTTTCATCTGACCAGAGCACCTTCTTCCACATGTTTGGTGTGTCTCCCAGGTGGCTTGTGGCAAACTTTAAACAACACTTTTTATGGATATCTTTAAGAAATGGCTTTCTTCTTGCCACTCTTCCATAAAGGCCAGATTTGTGCAATATACGACTGATTGTTGTCCTATGGACAGAGTCTCCCACCTCAGCTGTAGATCTCTGCAGTTCATCCAGAGTGATCATGGGCATCTTGGCTGCATCTCTGATCAGTCTTCTCCTTGTATGAGCTGAAAGTTTAGAGGGACGGCCAGGTCTTGGTAGATTTGCAGTGGTCTGATACTCCTTCCATTTCAATATTATCGCTTGCACAGTGCTCCTTGAGATGTTTAAAGCTTGGGAAATCTTTTTGTATCCAAATCCAGCTTTAAACTTCTTCACAACAGTATCTCGGACCTGCCTGGTGTGTTCCTTGTGCTTCATGATGCTCTCTGCGCTTTTAACGGACCTCTGAGACTATCACAGTGCAGGTGCATTTATACAGAGACTTGATTGCACACAGGTGGATTGTATTTATCATCATTGGTCATTTAGGTCAACATTGGATCATTCAGAGATCCTCACTGATCTTCTGGAGAGAGTTTGCTGCACTGAACGTAAAGGGGCTGAATAATTTTGCACGCCCAATTTTTCAGTTTTTGATTTGTTAAAAAAGTTTGAAATATCCAATAAATGTCGTTCCACTTCATGATTGTGTCCCACTTGTTGTTGATTCTTCACAAAAAATACAGTTTTATATCTTTATGTTTGAAGCCTGAAATGTGGCAAAAGGTCGCAAAGTTCAAGGGGGCCTAATACTTTCGCAAGGCACTGTATACAGCTGCACACACCCATATACATGTACCTGTATGTACAGTACACACATAAACACAGCTGTGTGTGTTCTACTCGGGCTTTAACCGTTAGGGGAGAAACAAACCTGGACATAAACCTGAACATCAGGTTGCCCCCCGTGACATGCAACTTTTCAGGGAAGTTAGGAACAAATATACACAGGTAGTTAGGAAAGCTAAGGCTAGATTTTTCAAACAGAAATTTGCATCCTGTAGTACTAACTCAAAAAAGATCTGGGACACTGTAAAGTCCATGGAGAATAAGAGCACCTCCTCCCAGCTGCCCACTGCTCTGAGGCTAGGAAACACTGTCACCACCGATAAATCCACTATAATTGAGAATTTCAATAAGCATTTCTCTACGGCTGGCCATGCTTTCCACCTGGCTACCCCCACCCCGGTCAACTGCCCGGCACCCTCCACAGCAACCCGCCAAATCCCCCACCATTTCTCCTTCACCCAAATCCAGATAGCTGATGTTCTGAAAGAGCTGCAAAATCTGGACCCCTACAAATCAGCCGGGCTAGACAATCTGGACCCTCTCTTTCTAAAATTATCTGCCAAAATTGTTGCAACCCCTTATCTCAGCTCACTGGTCACCATAGCAGCACCCACTCGTAGCACGCACTCCAGCAGGTATATCTCACTGGTCACCCCCAAAGCCAAATCCTCCTTTGGTCATCTTTCCTTCCAGTTCTCTGCTGCCAATGACTGGAACGAACTGCAAAAATCTGAAGCTGGAGACTCATGTCTCCCTCACTAGCTTTAAGCACCAGCTGTCAGAGCAGCTCACAGATCACTGCACCTGTACATAGATGGGCTGTTTACCTACTTCATCCCCATACAGTATTTATTTATCTTGCTCCTTTGTACCCCAGTATCTCTACTTGCACATTCAGCTTCTACGCATCTATCAATCCAGTGTTTAATTGCTATATTGTAATTACTTCACCACCACGGCCTATTTATTGCCTTATCTTACCTCATTTGCACTCACTGTATATAGACTTTTTGTTTTCTTTTGTTCTACTGTATTATTGACTATGTTTAGTTTATTCCATGTGTAACTCTGTGTTGTTGTGTGTCGAATTGCTATGCTTTATCTTGGCCATCTTCAGGGAACACATTTTGCTCTTTAGGATTTAAACGAATAACTACAATACAGGAAGCTCTCTGTGTCTGTCTCTCTCTATGTCTTTCTGTGTCTCTGTCTCTCTGTGTCTGTCTCTCTGTTTCTCTTTCTCTGTGTCTGTCTCGCTCTCTCTGTCTCTGTATCTCTCTCTGTGTCACTCTCTGTGCCACTCTCTGTGTCACTCTCTGTGTCACTCTCTGTGTCACTCTCTGTGTGTCTCTCTGTGTGTCTCTCTGTGTCTCTCTCTGTCTGTGTCTCTCCTTTGTCTCTCTCTGTGTCTCTTTCTCTATGCCTCTGTGTCTCAGTGTCTCTCCCTCTCTCTCTCTCTCTCTCTCTCTCTCTCTCTCTCTCTCTCTCTCTCTCTCTCTCTCTGTGTCTGTGTCTCTCTCTCTCTCTCTCTGTGTCTCTCTCTGTCTCTGTCTCTCTCTGTGTCTCTCTCTTGCTCTCTGTTTTTTAGGGCTAGTGCAGAGTAGGCTGTGTGTACTACACAATTAAATTAGGAGAGTAGTGAACCCTGCTCTGTGCCTGTATTGTGCCCGGCGGTTCTTCCTTAATCTGCACGTCTAGTTGAGGCTGAGTGTGAGGAATAGATTCTGGGCTGACGCTAGCCTGATCCCAGATCTGGAGTTGGCAAGACAGCATAAACAGACCTGGGACTACGCTTGGCTGTGGCAGATCCTGGATCGGATGTGAGGTTGTTTGTTCGATCTTATCGTCGTCGCATGTAGTTTCATTATCACTGGGTTGTTTGCATTGGAGCCGGACTTATTTCACATGATGAACTGTACTGGGAACTGTGGTAGTGACACCCACTCAGCAAACATTCGTAGTTCTCTCGTCCTTACAGGATTAACAATGAAAAAATACAGACTATTTACGTTGACAGAGTGTCTGTCTGGATCCGCCAATGAAGCCCATAAATACTGTTTAGACCAATCAGTCCTACTGTGTCTTTCCCCCCCAAGAAGCTGACAGACACCGTATACAACGTTACTGTACTGAACCGGTGGTGAACCACAAGTGTCATCAGCTTTATTTGTTACTGTCTGAGATTCTGAAATATCTCAAGTTTGAAAGTATTGTTGGATATCAAACTTTGTGGTCAGTTGTCCCATCCTGTTTCTGACATTTGGAATGAATGAGATGGAGCTCACACGGCGACAGCCCTCCGAGGGGGAGAGAGAGAGAAATAAAGAGAGAGAGAGAGAGAGAAATAAAGAGAGAGAGAGAGAAATAAAGAGAGAGAGAGAGAGAGAAATAAAGAGAGAGAGAGAGAAATAAAGAGAGAAGAAAATAAAGAGAGAGAGAGAGGAGAAAGTAAGAGAAGAAAGGGAGAGACTGTGGAGAGACTGTGGTAGGTAACATTCTCCCCCCAAGAGAGAAAAGAAGGAAAGGAAAGAGGCAGTGAGAGAATTTAGAGCAAATTTGTACCATTATTAACAGGACACATTCCTTGTGTAATTCTGGACATCTGGAAAGCTCCTGGTTTTTTTCGGAGCTGTGTGGGTTTTGGTCCTATCTAGTGGACTACTTTTGACCAGCGCCAATGGGTAGCGCACTAAATAGGGAATAGGGTGCCATTTGGAAGGCAATGTTTTGTCAAAGAAGCCTAATGTAACAGATTTTCACTGATCACTCCACTTCAGTGCTTCAGGTCCGAGAATCCTACAGTAGTTCTCCTCAAGGAGACGTTTTTTTTGTGAGTCAAATAATTGTTCATTTTTAGAGGCTTTCAAGAAAGATTTTTTCCCCCCCTCAGGCAGGCAGC
This sequence comes from Oncorhynchus masou masou, assembly GCF_036934945.1. Lineage (NCBI taxonomy): Eukaryota > Metazoa > Chordata > Actinopteri > Salmoniformes > Salmonidae > Oncorhynchus > Oncorhynchus masou. The sequence goes on along the minus strand of NC_088244.1, from coordinate 37,631,387 downwards.
TTTGCATTCTGTTATTTGTCATTTATTTTCAGAAAGTTTAACGAGTACTCTGTAGACGTTCAAAGGATCAGTGATTATAGTTGCGGTTTCTGTCAGTGTGGTTTTAAACAAAGCCGGCAAATGTAGAGTCAAGCTGAGTCGCTATGTGATTTTATCGGCTTCAGATCGTGTGTTTAGGAGCAGCGTCTTATCGAAGTCTGACTCCCAGCAGACATCGGAGTCTGGAGTCAACGGCACCCTCTGCAGTAGCCTGGAAATCCAGTCGGTACGCGGCTCCATTTCACGCTCAGTCAGGATTTCCAGGCTCCTCCAGCAATACTGCACAGAAAAGAAACAATGTGCCACAGTCCTCATCCAGCCTCTCAGACAGCCAGTCCAACATGATTCATGCTGCACACGTGCTGCTGATGGAAAGATCCAATCACCCCACTGCATTGTGGAAAAGAAATAAAAATACACTTTATATGTGATATTCCACTGCTGTGAATCATTGTAGCGATAGGAATAGCATAGGAAAGTCCATGGGGGCATGATGCCTCACCACATGCTGTGGTTTATTGGTGGTTTATTGGTTCATTGGCACTTTTCATCTTGTACACATTCGCAGCTAAAAGCTGAATTGCTTACTACTAATGGTTGAATGGTTCAGTGGATCATGAGGGGTCTCTTCACGCTCAGGTAGTGTAGCTCTTTCTCAATGAGCCTTTCTGCAATTCCTCACATCCCATCTCCTAGCCTCCTTCTCAACCACGTTGGAGGTCTCTCACCTCAGACATTCTTTAAAGGAGGCGGCGAGGAGTAAGGAAAGATGAACGAGGAAAGATGAATTGAGAAAGAGCCAGTGTGTGCTAGGAGGTGAGGGCAGGGGTAAGTTGTAGATGAGGGTCACAGGTCAAGCTGACAGGCAGTTTGTGGTGTGTGTGTGTCTGTATTGGTGAGTGTGTGCGTGTGCATATGTGTGGTTTGTCTGTGGGGCTCCGTCTACATGGGATGTAAAATGAGGGGCCCTGAGTCTGAGCAGGACTGTGAAAACAGAGCAAAACCTTCATGGTCTCTTCAAAGAGAAATGCTGAGGCGATCAGTTACACATGACCGGGTGGCGAGGAGAGGAGCTAGCTGTAACTAACAGCCTCGTATTGTTGCACTTCCTGGTGTCGAAGAGATTTCAGAGTTGACCACTGACCTCTGTTTATGGTCTCATGACTCATGGTAGGAAGTCTTTACCCCGAGGCAGAGCCCCATGTCATGGAACGAACACACACACGCGTCTGTGTTATACTGTGTGGTGTGTGTTAACGCTCACGACGGTAGAGTAGAGACATAAAATGGGATAGTTGTCAAACGACAAATTAGCGCAATCATGCTAAATGTCTTAATTTGAGCCTCAGCAGTAAAACATTTGGCCGTTGCCTGTGGGCTGTTCTCCTCTCTCATGTTGTGGTGTTAAGTGTTTTTATGGCTGGATAAGTGATAGCAATAAGATAGTAAGTAGCCAGTAATAATAGCCATTTCCTTTCTGTTTTAGAGAGAGGCTGTAGCTACTAGCTAGCCGGTGGTTAAAAAGTGCAGTGTAGTCACTACTGAAAGATTCAGACGCTTATTACCAACCGCAGAGAATGGGTGCTTCCCAAATGGAACCCTATTCCCTATTTAGTGCACTACTTTTGGGGCTCTGTCAAAAGTAGTGCGCTAAATAGGGGAAAAGGGTGCCATTTGGGGTGCAGAGGAGGGTTTTGGATGAGCTCATGCAACAGGATGCTACAAGTCAAGACAGGAAGTGAAGTCATAGGCCCCATAAAAACACCAAATTGGCCTCTAAAAACACAACATACTTGACGCATGATCGTCAGCCCTGAAACTGCCATGAAATGATCAATTATGATGAAATGATTAATGAATGACTCAACAAAGATGTGTGCTCTCATATTTGCACTGGGGTGTGTCTGATGAGATCTTGTCTGTCTTGTGTTTCAGAATTCCATGAACCTTCCTCCCGACAAAGCCAGGCTCCTCAGACAGTATGACAATGACAAGAAATGGGACCTCATCTGCGACCAGGTAAACTCCTTTAAATACGACGACACACGTAGGCTACTGCAAGCAAACAATCCCACAGCTACACCTCTACAAACCCGCACATCTAGTCTGTTCGAACACCAAAACAAAAACTGTGAAGCAATGTTGATAGATTTGATCGAAAAAAAATATTTTGTTGCAGTGTAGGTCTAGTCTTTTCTCCATAATGGTTGGAACCCTATTATGTTACACTGCTCACTCTGTCCACCCTCTTCCCCCGTGTGTTATATTAGGAACGGTTTCAAGTGAAGAATCCTCCTCACACCTACATCTCCAAGCTCCGGGGCTACTTGGACCCAGGAGTCACACGCAAGAAGTTCCGAAGGCGGGTCCAGGAATCCACTAAGGTTCTGAGGGAACTGGAGATCTCGCTGCGGACCAATCACATAGGGTGATGATCTATTCTCATCCCTCCCCTCTCTTCTCTTATGTCAACCAATGAGAGTCAGAGTACTGGAAATCCCCAATATTACAGTCCCTTCTCACATGACGTTTGCAGGAATTGATGTGTCTTCTACGAATACCACACTGTAACGTTACCCCTGGAGCGGGGCACAGCTACAAGAATAATGGCTACTATGGAAGTGAAAGGCCGGAGGGAAATCAACTCCCTTATTATTTCCCCCTACAACAACCAATTCCATTATCGCTCCTTTAAGAATGACCCTATTTTTCTCCCCTTTAAGAGAGAACGAGCCTTTCTGTGCTCTTCCTCTTTCGCTTCCTGTCCTAGGGACCAACAGCTTGTTTTCCTGATGCTCAGATCATTACCTATTGTTCTGTCCTGCCACCCTCCCCAGCCTGCTTTACTTCCTAGTGGAGTCTTCCTCTTCACAATGCACAGATGGTAGTCATTGTATTGTAACGCTAGGAAAGGAATGGTCCACTCCCCCATAACATAGCAGTGAGCAGGAAGCTTAGTTGTGTACGCCAGAGGGGACAGCAAGCATGGCCTACCAACGATGAACCCTGGGAAAACAAACAAACAAATATGCACACACACACACACACACATAACATTTGGTCAATGCTTTATTCAGCCCTTCCTTCCTCACTATCATCCTCAAATGTCTCATTGATGTCACACAGATACTTACTGTAACTCTGACGGAAGTGCGTCAGAGATGTCCCCCGTCCTTTAAATCAAACTCAAATATACTCTCGCATTCAAAACAGTTCTTTGTGATTTTTCATTGTATTCAGGGCATACCTCCAATAATAACTCCTATAATAGTCTGTGTTCTAATGTCTTTCCAGAAAGACACACGGGCAGGAAAAGACCGAGGCTATTTTGAGACAGAGGCTTTGGTCTGGTTGGTAAATTCAGTGGAACAGAGCCCTGTTTATTGTGTCCGAATCCTGGCCCTCTCCGACGTGTTATTCCTCAGATTGCCAAGACAATCTGAAATAGCATCTGGTTGGACAGGAAAAGAAGGGGGGAGAGAGAGAGAGGGGGGGGGGGCTGGTAGACAGGAAACTGATGATCAGGCGCGCCTCCCCCACCTCTCTTTTCTTCTCCCTCCACCCCAATCTCACTGCTTCTCACTATTTCCCCTCTTTCTCTGCTCACCTCTCTTTTCCTCACAGTAGGGCCTCTCTCCCACCTATCCACTTTACCTTTGACTATCCAGAGTCTTGTGTTACCAAACAGTCTCCTGCCCCCAGTATCCTCCCTAACGTGCTTCTACACCTGCATTGCTTGCTGTTTGGGGTTTTAGGCTGGATTTCTGTACAGCACTTTGAGATATCAGCTGATGTAAGAAGGGCTATATAAATACATTTGATTTGATTTAACCAGCATATTGGGGATATTTTGGAACCTTTACCCCAATTCCACTCCTCTGCATTTTACTAAGGGGGAAGCAGGGGTTTTGGGACTAAGGGGGGAAGGGGGGAAGGAAGACTGAGGGCTTGGTTGTTCAATCCGTATCGCTGATGTTCAGCGCTATAGCGAGAATGTAATTGAAAGGCAATGTTCCCGCGTTTGCGGAGACTGCATTCACGATAAACGTTCAATAAACTGCTCAATCGGAGATGACCTTTCAACTGAAATCGCGCTGCGGCGGATTGAATCGAGCTCCCTGTCAGGGACTCCAACTTGAGTCCAGTCTCCACGCTCTCTCTTAGCCATACCATATGACTTCCACATTCTTTCTCATCGCAATGGGAATTCATTTGTTTGGACTTTCTCCCCCCCTTCCAGAGAAATAGAGTTAAATAGAGAAGAAATCTGAAGCCTTGCTCACTCGCGTTTACTTTCCGTTGCTGCCTTGCCAAGTCTTTTCTCTCTCCGTCAGGGGTGTAGTGGGGGTGTAGGGGACCCCATTCTGAGCAGACTTTAGTCTACAAGATGTAGACTCAAATATGTTGGCTTTTGCAGCTCTTAGGAATGTGTGTAGCTTGTGTGTTCAGGTTTCAGTCTTCCCCTCCCCTTGTCTCTCTCTCTCTCTCTCTCCTGCCTTTCTGTACCTCTATTAGGGCTATTATCATTTTCCATGTTTCATAACATAGGGCCAGGAGTTTTTCCAGAGCATGTGAACTCACCAGGAAAAACTATGGAGTACTGCCCAGAGTATTTCCCTGTTCAGGTCATGTGGGGGAAAGTCCTGGCCCTACTTAGGGATGATCCGTGACTAGCAGATAAGGGTGTTAGCCCTTGAATATTCTGCCCTGCTAACCCCTCTCTGTGTCCCATGTCACCCAGGTGGGTCCGTGAGTTCCTCAACGATGAAAACAGAGGTCTGGATATCCTGGTGGAGTACCTCTCCTTTGCACAGTGTGCCGTCATGTGAGTACACACACCCTAAGCTTAGCACATCTCTTCAGAAGAGACTAGAGGTAGTTCGCCACCCAACCAGATTGGTACCGGATCCCAGTTCATCCCAACAGACAGGAGCTAAGGTCACACTGTCTGTGAAAAGGGGCAATAGCAAACTGGATGGATTCCTTATGGCATTATGTTCCTTTGAATGTGCCTGAATGTGCTTGTCTGCCTCATATGCTGCGTACTTGGCAGACTGAATGAGTGGTTGGACTTGATTGGGAACCATGTGCCTGTGTGGTTATATCGCCATGCTGGCACATTATGGACCAGGCCTGAATGGGAATGACTGAGCCAGTCAACTCTGTGTTGCACTAAGCTTGACTGTGCAGCCTTTTACTGTGCAGTTCGTCTGTATAACATAACCTTTGACCTTTTACCGAGCTGCATTTCTAACCTAATCTACCTCGACCTCTGTCTGTCCATCATCTGTATGTCTATCCATCTGTCTACCTGTCTGTCCATCCGTCCGTCGGCCTGTCTGTCTGTCCGTGGCCCAGGTTGAATTTTGAGGGTCTGGATAATGGGGAGGAGGGTTCCCTGGACAAGGCTACTTCCTGGAGTAGGTCTATAGAGGATCTACACCAGAGTGGCGCTCAGCCTTTCTGCAACACGCTGGTCCGCTCGGCGCGCCAGTCTGTGCTCCGGTACGTATTGTCTGCTACCCCGTTGCTGCTGCTGTCGCTGCTGTTACTGTGCCTCGCTCATCTAACCCCCTGGCCCTGACGTATGTTAGCATGTTAGCATGTCAGGTAGCAATCCAAACAGCCAGTTGTTTGCTATGATGATGATGATGATGATGATGATGATGCCATGATGTAGAGCGGTCTGGGTCTGGAGAGGATTGATGAAGAGACTCCCGACCTCACTGCAGTGGTTTGTGGGTTAAACGATGTGCAGAGACAGGGACAGAGACGGAGACAGAGAGGTGGTTTCTGACCCCTGCACTGTGTGTTTCCTTCCATGTTTGATGGTCTTCCTCGTTCCAGATGTGTTCCACTGTCCTGACCTGTCTAGCTCCAGGTGGGCCTCCTGCCCTGTGATTCTCCGTCTCGTGAGATTTTCACACACAGAGGGAGAAAACACAGAGGGAGAAAACACAGAGGGAGAAAACACAGAGGGAGAAAACACACAGAGAGAGAACACAGAGAGAGAAAATAGAGTGTGATAGGAATAAGAAAGATATAAATGTACCACGAAACAAACATAAATAATTTTGAGATTAGAATAGTTTTAGTCAGGGCCTCCCGAGTGGAGCAAGGCACTGCATCACATTTCTAGCTGTGCCACTAGAGATTCTGGGTTAGAGTCCGGGCTCTGACGCAGCCGGCCGCGACCAGGAGACCCATGGGGCGGCACACAGTTCGCACAGCGTCGTGCGGATTAGGCTGGTAGGGATATCCTTGTTCCATCGCGCACTAGCGACTCCTGCCAGCGCAGTGCATGCTGACATGGTCGCCAGGTGTACGGTGTTTCCTCTGACACATTGGTGCAGCTGGCTTCCGGGTTAAATGGGCATTGTGGCTTGGTTGGGTTGTGTTTCGGAGGATGCAAGGCTCTTGACCTTCGCCTCTCCCGAGTCCGTACTGGAGTTGCAGCGATGAGACAAGACTGTAACCACCAATCGGACACCACAAAATTGGGGAGAAAAAGGGGTATAAAAATGTAAAATAATTAATATACATATATTTTTTGTTGTTGTCAACGGACAACCCTATATACATGTCTGTTGGTTTACTACAGGAAGAAATGCTTGAGAAACTTATGACTCAGTTTTCCAAAAAGACAAAAAGTAAGACGAGCAGAAAACACAGACAGACGAAAACATGAAAAAGAGACCGAGAGATAAGAGGATGTGGAGGAGAGACTGTTCTGTAACTAGCAGACCTCAGTCTGGGGACAAACGGATGTCATGCAAGAAACCTACGGCTTCACCTCGTCCCAGAATGCATCATTCTGTAACCACATGGGCCTTCTCTGGTCTCTTTCTCCGCCTGATCTCTCTGACACACTTTAAGCTAGGGGCATGGAACACAAACCCTGCAGTCACATGAATGTCAGATACTGTACAACATTTCTTGCTCTCATAAATCAAGATGTCACAAAAAAAAGCACACAATATGAACACACAATGGCTCTGATTATTTAGATCAGCCAAGTGAAGTGGAATCAAAAGCTGTTAAGAATGAAGTGGACTCAAGTTGTTTTTGTTGTATGTGAACATTGAATAAAATATGTACAATGGGAAGGAAAAGTATGTGAACCCTTTCAAATGACCTGGATTTCTGCATAATTTGGTCATTAAATTGTATCTGATCTTCATCTAAGTCACGACAGTAGACAAACACAGTTTGCTTAATTAAACTAATAACGGACAAACAATTATAATTGTTCATGTCTTTATTGAACATACTGTGTAAACATTCACAGTGCAGGTTGGAAAAAGTATGTGAACCCTTGGATTTAATAACAGGTTGACCCTCCTTTGGCAGCAATAACTTCAACCAAACCTTTTCTGTAGTTGCGGATCAGACCTGCACAACGGTGAGGAGGAATTTTGGACCATTCCTCTTTACAAAACTGTTTCAGTTCCACAATATTCTTGGGATGTCTGGTGTGAACCGCTCTTGAGGTCATGCGACAGCATCTCAAATCGGGTTGAGGTCAGGCCTGACTGGGCCACTCCAGAAGGCATTCTGTTGTTGATTTACCTCTGTCTTTTGAGTTGTTGTGCTGTTGCATCATCTAACTTCTGTTGAGCTTCAATTGGCGGACAGATAGCCTTACATTCTCCTGCAAAATGTCTTGATCAACTTGGGAATTCATTTTTCCGATGAGAGCAAGCTGTCCAGGCCCTGAGGCAGAAAAGCAGCTCCAAACCATGATGCTCCCTCCACCATACTTTACAGTTAAGATGAGGTTTTGATGTTGGTGTGCTGTGCCTTTCTCCACACATAGTGTTGTGTGCTCCTTCCAAACAACTCAACTTTAGCTTCATTTGTCCACAGAATATTTTGCCAGAAGCACTGTGGAACATCCAGGTGCTCTTTTACAAACTTCAGACGTGCAGCAATGTTTTTTTGGGACAGCTGTGGCTTCTTCCGTGGTGTCCTCCCATGAACACCATTCTTATTTAGTGTTTTACGTATCGTAGACTCGTCAACAGAGATGTTAGCATCTTCCAGAGATTTCTGTACGTCTTTAGCTGACACTCTAGGATTCTTCTTAACCTCATTGATCATTCTGCGCTGTGCTCCTTCAGTCATCTTTGCAGGACGGCCACTACTAGGGAGAGTAGCAACAGTGCTGACATTGCTCCAGACAATCTTACCATGGACTGACTTTTAGAGATATTTTTGAAACCCTTTCCAGCTTTATGCAAGGCAATAATTCTTAATATTAGGTCTTCTGAGATCTCTTTTGTTCTAGGCATGGTTCACACCAGGCAATGCTTCTTGTGAATAGCAAACTCACATTTTGTGAGTGGTTTTTAATGAGGCAGGGCAGCTATAACCAAAATCTCCAAACTAAATCTCATTGATTCGACTCCAGGTTAGTTGACTCCTGACTCCAACTAGCTTTTGGAGAAGTCATTAGCCTAGGGGTTCACGTACTTTTCCCAACCTACTGTGAATATATAATTTAAACATTCAATATAAACAAGAAAAATACAATAATTTGTGTGTTATTAGTTTAAGCAGACTGTGTTTGTCTATTGCTGTGACTTAGATGAAGATTAGATCTTATTTTTAGGTTACATTTATGCAGAAATCCAGGTAATTCCAAAGGGTTCACATACTTTTTCTTGCCACTGTAGTTGTTGACCTTTGCCCTCTGTTGCAGCTATGGCACAGCACCTAACAGCAAAACCATCAAGAACTCAAGACTCGTGAGCCAGAAGGACGACGTGCACGTTTGCATCATGTGCTTGCGAGCCATAATGAACTACCAGGTACTGACTGAGGATATCAACTATCAAAGCCACCCCCATGTTACCAATAATACACAGAACAACCTTAAACACTTATTGTTCTCTCTAGTGGCATTAGGGCAGAAACGGTAAAGCATAAATGCAACAAATATTTTGTTTTCAAGATGTCAAGAGTCTCTGTTGCAGATGTTTCCTGTATAAGCCACAGTAAAAGTGAATCGAGGCAGTGTTCTTGAATCTATGCACTGGCAGCATTCAGCCTCTTTTGCTTCTCTTTGACCACATCCTGTTCTATCATTACCTTCTCTCTCCAGTATGGCTTCAACCTGGTAATGTCCCACGCACACGCAGTCAACGAAATTGCCCTAAGTCTGAACAATAAGAACTCAAGGTAAGCAAATCTCAGGCTCTGTTTAGAAGCTGTTACTACACACTTCCAGTAACTCTAGGTTTGATTCGAGGTGCAGGGTACAACAGTGTGCAGGTAGCTATCATCAGTTCAAGTTCAGGCCCTACCCCTGCCTCCACCACCTCTGCAGCTTGAGAGATTTAAGGGTGGGTCAGGGTGTGGGTCAGACAATAGAGGAACATTTGATCAGCCTGTTCATATGATACGCTCCTCATTCTCTAAGGGGGATCCCATCGGCTTCTCTCTGATGTTGGGAATGAGAACCATACATCCAGCCTGGTAAAGGCATGGTTTACCGTATATCCCAAATGGCGCCCTATTCCCTATTTAGTGCACTAATTTGGAGTAGGGCCCCGGTTAAAAGTAGTGCACTACGAAGGGAATAGGGAGCCATTTTGGATGAAGGCCTGTTATAGATGCAGTGTGTTAGAGGAATGTTTGGGATTACAGTGTTAAAGCGTGGGAGCTGATCACTTCATAATGACCTCCTTTCAGTTGAAGCGTTGACAAGCCCCTCGCTCCGGCTCCTCTGTGGGTGTTAAACCTCAAAGTAGAGAATTATGGATTTCAGCTTTGCTATGCATTTATTTAGTGCTTTAGGTAATTGCTGACTACATTTTGCACCGGTGAAAAGAATATGGCTAATATTTAACAAAGTATATTATCAAATGCCGTTATAACAACGTCAGAGTGAATTGGATTTGAACCGCGTACAGGTCGAGCCATGGATTACCAGAGTCGTAATGCAATGTTATATAGACGTTGTGTCTATGAACACACATATTCTGTCTTGACAGGACAAAAGCCCTGGTGCTGGAGCTGCTGGCTGCGGTGTGTCTGGTTAGAGGAGGCCATGAGATCATACTCTCTGCATTCGACAACTTCAAAGAGGTGACGTATTACTTTAGTATAACCTCAGTATTAGCCTACTGTAGGCAGAATTCACCATTTTGCTTTCTTCCAAATACTTGGAAGGCTTGCGTGGGCACGATAAAACCAACAGAATAATCCCAAAAGTGCAAGCCCTGCCCATCTGGCTCTTTGGGCAGGCTCAATGAAATGCTCAAAATATCTGAAAGAAAATGAATACTATTTGAACCCTGGTAGGCCTGTTAGGCAAAGCCCAGAACCATGCTATGTCTGGGGCTATTCATCTCATTAAGCCACCAGATGTGAGGCAACCGTGACAAGGATCAATTTCCCAGTGGGAGTGAGTGGATCACAAAGGTTTGCTTAGCCTCTCAGTTTCTAGCCTGTAGAGTCAGTCGTCTTAACGCCGGAATCAGCCGATTGCTCTGCACAATCTGCAGAGCACCACAGAACCCCATAGAGCAGTACTCCTATCAGCCACCCAGTCACAACAATGTGTGAACCAACCAACAACTTTGTGGCGGGATTTCAAACTGCAATCATAGTGACAGTTGAGTATTTACTGAAACGTTATAGCTAAGATGTTCCGCCACCCGTTTTGGGTTGTCTCTCAAATGGCATCCTATTCCCTATATAGTGCACTACTTTTGAGCAGGGCCGCCTCTGGTCACTATATAGGGAATAGGATGCCATTTGAGACGCAGCTCTGGTTTATAGCCATATTTGTGCAGCAATTAAGTATAAATCACAAAACAACAACTCTAGGCTAAAGAATGCTGATATGGAATGAGGGGTTGGATTTTGTTCTGTATTTAAATCAGATGTTTTTAAGTTGGGAAATCAGTTTGTTTTCTTTGTCTCCAGTGTGTGTGTGTATGTGTGTGGGAGTCTGGCGAGATCTCTATCCCATTGCCTTATTTTTACTCTGTTCCCTTCCCAAGAATTCCAATAATTAGGAGGGCTTTTCATTGCAGATGGAGTGTGTTGACCTCTGCTTACACCCATAGCCTTGGCATGGGTCACGTTCAGTGGAGGCTCCTCAGAGGAGGAAGCGGAGGACTGTCCTCCTCAGTGAATTTCATAAAAATACAAATATTGAAACATTACAAAGTTATCTGTTTTAGATAAAACTATACTAAACATATTCACGTCACCATATAAATGAAAATAAACACACTGTATTGCAATAAAGGTCTACAGTAGCCTCAACAGCACTCTGTAGGGTAGCACCATGGTGTAGCCGGAGGACAGCTAGCTTCCGTCCTCCTCTGGGTACACTGAAGTCAATACGAAACCTAGGAGTCTCATAGTCCAATGCGCTGTAATAGAAATAACACCATGCTCATCTTAAACGGCACCGACCGCCACTGGTCACTATCTTACCTGAAACTCTGTTATATGGCACAGCAACATCAAAGCATTTTGGAAACTGAGGAGAGTCAAAGGTGAACAGAACTGAAACACATCCTCCTCTTTTGGATTTGAAGAGGACTTAATTAAGACGGCAAACCCCTCCAAAATATGCTCCCGTCTGTATTGACATGTTGTTCCTACTCCTTTTCAGGTGTGCAAGGAGAAGCATCGCTTTGAGAAGCTGATGGAGTATTTCCACGTGGAGGATGGGAACATTGACTTCATGGTGGCCTGCATGCAGTTCATAAACATCATGGTCCACTCAGTAGAAGACATGAACTTCAGGGTTCACCTGCAGTACGAGTTCACTAAGCTGGGCCTAGATGACTACCTGGAGGTAAGGAGGACGCTATGAATACAATGTAATAACCAGGTATTCATTTGACCTGTCGCAAACATCCCCTTCAGCATTCCTTGAATGAAGTCTCCGAGGAGCCATACATGCTGTGTCTCATATGCCTTTTGAGGCAGCATTTGAAGGCAGGAAGTTAAACATCGCCATTTTACGTCATGTCCCCTTTTCCAAGATGCCTTAAAACGTTGCCTTCTACGGTACCTTCCTAAATGTGAACCTGAACCTCCCCTTCTCTCCCTACAGAAATCCAAGTACACAGAGAGTGACAAGCTGTCGGTCCAGATTCAGGCCTACCTGGACAATGTGTTTGATGTGGGCGGCCTGCTGGAGGACGCGGAGACCAAGAACGTGGCTCTGGAGAAGGTGGAGGAGCTGGAGGAACACTTGTCCCACGTAAGAACCCCAAGACTGACCAGACCCACCCGCTAAGCCTCTGTGCAGGAGTGGAATGTTTTCAAATGGGTTATAGGTCAAATACACACATGGCGATGAGTCTTTTAGTTGTTATTCACACGGAATTTTTATAGCACATTTGTCCTTCTCCGTACTGATGAATGTACATGAAAAGAGTTCTACGAAGTACCGTAGTCAGGTACGCCATTATCCGGTCAGGATTGGGTCTCCTCTGCTATTTCAGTCGGGCAGTAATGTGAAGTACGCCATCCCCCCATGTTCTTCCAATGACCCCTTTCTAACACAGAAAGGTCAGGAGGCGCACGTGCCGTCATCTGGAGAATTTCAAAACAAACCCGGGCTTTCAGGGGCCAGGAATTACGGGGGAGGAGGAGAGCGAGCATTCCCGGAGAATTCCTTTTACTACTTGTACAACATGTTATCCAATTTCAAAAGTGAAAGCTAACTAGGCTATGTCAGCCTCACTTGAACCTCCTGTGTCATGCTGCAAAACGTATCACATTTCTTACTGACGCTGCAGCGAATATAGTACACGAGAGCGAGAGGGAGAGAGAGATAGAGAGCAAAAGTGGAACTGGGCGAGATGCCCGAGGTGGACTTTACTGAATCAACGCTTTAATTCACCTCCTCTCCCCGCTATCCCTTTCTCCATCCCTGTTGTTCCATCTCCCCACTCACTCTGCTTCACTCTCCATGCCTGCTGCCTTCTCTTTCTTTCCCCTCCCTCTTCATCCTCTCCACCCTGCACTAGGTGACGGAGAAGCTGCTGGAGGTGGAGAATGAGACCATCATGAAAGTGGCTGACCTGGAGAAGCAGCTCATGCAGAAGGACAAGGATCTCCACGTCATACGGGTAAGACGAGCTGGGGTTCACGATTATGATACGGAATCAAATTGCCATTCCCGTTTCTCATATACGCCATCAAATGCACCCTTGAGGATTCAGCACAGCCGCAGCTGTGTCTTTGCGCGTCTTAATGTTGTATTTAATATGTTGTTTTGCAGCAGTGTTTCATGACGCCTGGTTGAGTATACGTACGGCCGTGGCAGACTAACATCAACGTTTGATTAACTGTGCTCGAGCGAGAATGCTATTATAGAAAATTGATCGGCAGGTTATGGCATGATTATGATCCTGTATTGTTTTTCGGAGTCATCATAGAGCCATTTCTCTCTCTGTCTCCCCCTGGTGGTCTGACCCAACAGGAGACGTACGAGTCGACCAACACCCAGGTCCACACCCTGAGGAGGATGATCAAGGAGAAGGATGCTGCCTTCCAGAGGAGCTTCAACATCGAGAAGCGCCTGCTGGAGATGGAACAGCAGGGGACCATCCGCCTCCGCAAGCAGCCGGACGGGGACATAGCAATCGAGCCCCTGGGAGGGGGCGGTGGTGGAGGAGGAGGGGGTAGAGGTCCGGGGGTGCCTCTGGGTGACTTTGGGCAGAACGGAGGATTCTCAGTGGGGCCTGGAGGAGTAACAGGGCCAGGAGGACCAGGAGGACCAGGGACTAGTCTACCATCGGCCAGTGAAGCACCACCTCCCCCGCCTCCCCTCCTCCGCCTCCTCCTCCTCTGCCCTCTGCTTTAGGTACAGTACCATGATCAGTTATACTATTTCACTTCATTGTGCCGACTAGAACTATAACATGTTGGCTTTGTTTTCACATTGTCCTTCATAGCAGGGGTTCCCACCCTTTTCCATTCCAAATTCCAAAGCCCACTGAAGAGGTTGAGAATCAATACCTTACAGCACAAACTATGGTGGGTGTGTAACCAGGCCAGTACAGCTCGGCTCTGTAGTGTGAAAAGGGTACATGTACATGTATGTAAGAGAGAGGAAGTCACTAGAGTCCAAAGGGACACGGGGGAGATAGGTCTATGAAGGCAGATCTATTTTAGAGTTGCCCTCGTTGCCCTTTTGTGCCCAGCCAGGTGATTGGTCAGAGTAGGGCCCGGGCCCCGCCCGTCCAGACAGGAAAGGGAAACGCTAGGGTGTTTCCCCCCTCACTGTGAATCAAGGTGCTGACAGGCTGTGCGCGCACACACACACACACGGAAACAGCTGGATGGACGCACAACACTTGTGTATGCAATCATAAACAAATATTACTATTTGTCTTATTGATTTGGTTCAGCATGCCTGAACTAGCCTCTCACAGATGTCCATACGCTTGGGATTTGATTACAGCTCATGAGAATAGAGCTGCCCAGACTTCGGCATTATTGGTCGATGTTGACTTGAGTGTCTTGTGTTCTATTCCACAGGAGCGAATGCTCCACCCCCACCTCCTATGGCCCCGCCTTTACCAGGAACTGCACCCAACTTCATCCTCAATATGGGCCTATCAGGTAAGAGCGAACACCAGCCTCCAAATACAATGCATTGCACGTCTGAATTTAAAAGGAAGTTAGGGTGGAGTATAGAATGTGTCGAGAAGATACAAGTCTGATTGTGTGATGGAAATGTGCATGATTGTCTATATAATGGCTGTCCTGGTGTTCTATGTAATAATGTCGGTCTGCAGCTATCAGGATCAAGAAGCCCATCAAGACCAAGTTCCGCCTGCCTATTTTCAACTGGACCGCGCTGAAACCCAACCAGATCAACGGCACGGTCTTCAGCGAGATAGATGATGAACGAGTACTAGAGGTGAGTCTACCATTCCAGGGGAAACCTCCCTTTCGGGGCCTTCATCTGACAGTTTCTCTCTTCATTTTGGGCCCAAGTTGTTCCGTGTCATGTCACATGGTCAGGAAAATAGGCACTCAAGGCCCTCCTCCTAACTCATTGTATACGGATAGTTAACCCAGCCCTGTTTTATTGCAATCAAAACCAAACAAAACTCCCAATTAAAACAGGTAATTTTTCATAGAAGATGTACATGCTTTGAGGTATCACGTTAGACTGAGTGTGTGGTGTCTGTCTATAGGAGCTGGATGTGGAGAAGTTTGAGGAGCTTTTTAAGACCAAGGCCCAGGGTCCTTTGGTGGACCTGAATGGCCCCAAGACCAAAGTGTCTCAGAAGGCTGCCAACAAGGTCAGCCTGCTGGACGCAAACCGCTCCAAGAACCTGGCCATTACCCTGAGGAAGGCCAACAAGAGCACCGAGGAGATCTGCAAAGCCATACAGAGGTACGTACTGTAACCTATACCTCGCTTTCCACAAATCAAAATGTATTTTTACGTCAAAAATTCAGTTGTCACAAAGTGCATTACAGTATCCCGGCCTGGACCTTCAAAGATCAAGCAGTGTCCAGGGAAAAACTCCCTAGAAGGAAGTAACCGAGAGAGGAACCAGACTCCGAGGGGCCCAACCATGTGGTTCTATGCTGCATCGTTTCCAGTTCTAGCGCTGATGTTTCTAACCTGTCTTCCCCCTTCTGATGCTTTTGACCTGAAAAGCACTGCCGGTGGACTTGGTGGAGTTTCTGATGTTTCTAACCTTTTCAGTGTAGCAACCTCTACTATCTGCTTCTCCTTATAGCTTTGATTTCTGATGTTTCTAACCTTTTCAGTGTTGCAACCTGCTTCTCCTTATAGCTTTGATCTGGACTTGGTGGAGTTTCTGATGTTTCTAACCTTTTCAGTGTTGCAACCTCTACTATCTGCTTCTCCTTATAGCTTTGATCTGAAGGCCCTGCCGGTGGACTTGGTGGAGTGTCTGATGTTTCTAACCTTTTCAGTGGTGCAACCTCTACTATCTGCTTCTCCTTATAGCTTTGATCTGAAGGCCCTGCCGGTGGACTTGGTGGAGTGTCTGATGTTTCTAACCTTTTCAGTGGTGCAACCTCTACTATCTGCTTCTCCTTATAGCTTTGATCTGAAGGCCCTGCCGGTGGACTTGGTGGAGTCTGATGTTTCTAACCTCTGATGTTTCTAACCTTTTCAGTGGATGCAACCTCAGTGGTGCAACCTCTATATCTGCTTCTCCTTATAGCTTTGATCTGAAGGCCCTGCCGGTGGACTTGGTGGAGTGTCTGATGTTTCTAACCTTTTCAGTGGTGCAACCTCTACTATCTGCTTCTCCTTATAGCTTTGATCTGAAGGCCCTGCCGGTGGACTTCGTGGAGTGTCTGATGCGTTTCCTTCCAACGGAGGCGGAGGGGAAGACGATGCGTCAGTACGAGCGGGAGCGGCGACCGCTGGACGCGCTGACGGACGAGGACCGATTCATGCTCTTCTTCTCCAAGATCGAACGGCTCACCCAGAGGATGAATATCATTACGTTTGTCGGGAACTTCGCGGACAACGTCGGCATGCTAACCCCGCAGCTCAACGCCATCATCGCAGCGTCCGCGTCCGTCAAGTCTTCACCCAAGTTAAAACGCATGCTAGAGGTAAGGCTTCTCGCTCTTGGATTCCACCATCGGGGATTAAAGTAGTTTGACTTTGGATGACAAGCGTTGTTTCAGTTTTAGCAACCAGTGGTGAGTTTCCCCAAGAGTTTCTTAGCACTAAAATCATCTATGTCAGTTTTAGGCAATGGATCTTAGCGCAACAACTATTTTGGAAAACTTTTTTTTACATGACCCTGGCCACAGTTTTATGGCGCTAAGATTGTAATTCTTCTTTTATATGCTCATAGATCATCTTAGCCCTGGGAAACTACATGAACAGCAGCAAGAGAGGCTCTGTGTATGGCTTCAAGCTACAAAGTCTTGATCTGGTGAGTACTGTATGAAACAAAGTAGAACATTCTAGAGACCGTATCATCATATTAGTTACAAGGGACTAGACTTTTTTTTCAAGAAGTCCTCCTCCAGATTGAGAAGGGCCTTGGTTGATATGCATTCTGGTCATACATTCAGTTTATCTCCATATTAGTTATACAAGGCGAGTGTTAAAAGAGGATTGGCTAATATGCATTGCTCTCCTCCCACAGCTACTGGACACCAAGTCTACAGACAGGAAGATGACTCTGCTCCACTACATAGCGGTGGTTGTTAAAGAGAAGTATCCAGAGCTGGCTAACTTCTTCAACGAACTACACTTTGTGGACAAAGCTGCTGCAGGTGAGTACACAGCTATAGACCTCACGAGACAGGACTGGGACTCCTCTTCGGACTGTATGAAGAAGACAGTTCATGTGAAGCACAGTAGAAATGAGGAGGCTTGATATTCGTGTGCCTGCGTGCGTATCTCTCTCTAGTGTCTCTGGAGAATGTGCTGCTGGACGTGCGGGAGCTGGGTAAAGGGATGGATCTGATCAGGAGAGAGTGTAGTCTCCACGACCACTCTGTTCTCAAGGGCTTCCTCCAGACTAGCGACACTCAGCTTGACAAACTGCAGAAGGATGCCAAGACTGCGGAGGTAAATCCTATCAAAACTACAAACACTATTGTTCAATACTGGTCTGTAAACTTCTAAACTTCTTCCACTACCATAAAACCGCTAAAGCAAGCACAGCATTTTCCTTCAGGGAAAATAGCTTTGCAAAAACTACAAAGGGGTCAAAACAAAACATAACACAACTTAGTGTAACTGCGCAAACACAACAAAAGCCAAAAAGCCCAAGATGCAACAATGCAGGACAACACTTGACCTCAAACAAAAAGCTTTGTAAAGGTTGTCGATGTTGACAAATGTTGTGTTCCTGCCTTTTACACTTCTGTCTCCCCCGGTCATTTTCTAGGAAGCCTTCAACAATGTGGTGAACTATTTTGGGGAGAGCTCCAAGACGACTCCTCCGTCCGTGTTCTTCCCTGTGTTTGTGCGATTCATCAGAGCTTACAAGGTAAGGGAGGACCAAGCAGCACAGTTCTAACACATACATGTATATAATATGCCACAATACAAATGTCGTTACAGTAAAGCGACTGCATATATTTGTTATGCATATGGGATCCCTGTAGGGGATCACACTCTTACCAACTAAGCCACACAGGATTGTGTTTAGGTGGAGATTGCGCTCTGTCCTATGGGAGTTAGACTAACCTTTGGTTAGTCTGGGTCTGGGTGTTGCCCTGCTGCCTCTAAGAGCAGAGCACAGCCGTCTGTGTGCCACAGGACAGGGTGTGGACTGGAGTCACAGGTCTAATAACAGGATGGGCCAGCTGGGTCTGCCTTCAGAGCCGCAGCTGTGGTGTGTAGACTGGGTCCGGTCTCCCGCTTCCTTCCCCCCTGCTTTCCCCTTTCTCCCCCTGCCTCCCCACTCTGACCCCCGGACCGAGGGCCCCGCCCTGCCTCTGCCTCCCCCTGCCTCCACCCTCCCTGCCTCTCCCCCGACCCCCCGGAAGGACAGACGGCCCTGCCTCCGCCTGCTGGACAGCCCTGCCACACAGACACCTTCCTGAGATTGTTCTCTACAAGAATGTATGGATCTGCGCGCTTGCATGCGTATCTGTGTGTATGTGTGAGAGAGAAACAGAGAGGGGATCAGAGAGAGAGAGGGAGACACACAGAAAAATGTATGTTGCTGACTGTTTAGCTACATGAAAGTGTGTTGTCTCTGTTTACTCAACACCCAAAACCATTTATTCTATTGTAAACTAGATATATTTCCGTGTCTTGATTTGTATTGAACTGAAGACTCATTTCCCTGAGTGGCGTCCATTTTGTGTTCTCCTCCCTACAGGATGCGGTGGTGGACAATGAGCAGAGGAAAAAGCAGGAGGAAGCCATGAGAGAGAAATTACTGGCTCAGGAGGCTAAGCAACACGACCCCAAGGTACAGTACTAGAAGTCTCCCTAGCCCTGACTGACAGACAAGGCCCAAAAAAACAGGAAGATTATAATAGTCACTGAACTCAACCAACAGTAGTAAAATTGAGCTTATTGTACAACGACTCTAGAGAGTCTAGATGTAGAATGGATCATTTTGCGATCAACAGAGCCTTTATATTTCCTCAATATATTTCTCACACTTCCAATAAGGAGTTCATGCATTTTGTACGATTGAAATGATCCGTGGGCAGCTCAAGCTATTTGGGCGACCTTGGCAGGATTTGATCCTTCCTCCTCTCTCCCTCCTAGGTCCAGGTAGTGAAGAAGAGGCAGCAGCAACAGGAGCTGATCTCGGAGCTGCGTAAACGCCAGGCTAAGGACCACCGGCCCGTCTACGAGGGGAAGGACGGCACCATCGAGGATATCATCACAGGTGGGCTCGACATGCAGCCACGCAGGCAGCCACGCAGCCCCCAGCCGGGCCCCAGGTCTCCTGGTCCAAACCCCAGTCCTAGGGGCAGAGGCCGGGGCCAGGCTAAGATCACTGTGGTCCTCAACTGCTCGGCTGGAGGAGCACTCTGTTACGTGGTTCAGACACCACTGCTCGAGGCTATCCAGCAGCTAGACAGCAGCAGATTCCAGTTCTGAACGTCCCAGTAGTTGTGTTTTATTGTGGCCTGCTAGTTGTCTAGATGAGTACGGTCTCGTTATTACAGAGTAGAGTAGGCCTGTAGTCAAGCCATTGGCTGTTATGCGCGTCCCAGTAGGTCAAAAAAGAAATGCCACCGTGTCCCGGTGCCCTGTTTCGTGGGAGGTGCAAACTCAGGACAGTTTCTAACTTCACTCTCATTAATCAGCGTCGACAGTGAAATCTAAATGATCAATGTTAATAATATGCTAATAATGCTTCCTCCCCACTACTGGTCCTTTACAACACTTTTCGTCATCTCCGTTACTCTACATACAGTATAGCCCTGTCATCCTGGACATAGTGCGCATCTCAAATAGCACTTTATTCCCTGTAGTGCACTACATAGGGAATAGGGTGCATTTCAGACGCACCTAAAGACCTTTCGAGGGCTGGAAGACTCACAGGAGTGTAGTCTGGTATAGTGTAGCTCAGAGAGAGCTGGTATACTGTATATACAGAGAAATTACAGTCTGGGGGGGGGGGGGTGTACAACAGTACAGTAACAGTACAGGTTCCTCTGTCTCAGGTGTGACGTTTTCTCCCCTCCTCCCCCCTCAGTGCTGAAGAGCGTCCCCTTCACAGCCCGTACTGCTAAACGAAGCTCACGGTTCTTCTGTGAAGCACAGCTCTGTGACGACTCCAACTGCTAGCTCCTACAGTTCCTTCCCCCTAATGCCAAGGTTGTCCAGAACAGGTGTCCTCTCCTCGTTACCCCCCCCCCCCCCGCCCTTGCCTGACCACTCTGCATGCAGCATGACCACCTCGTCACTCCCTAAGATTACTCCTTACCCCCCCCCCCCCTTTACTAACTTAGGCCAGTCTGCAGTTTGCTTGAATCCCGGCCTTTGACTCTTATTGGTGGCAAGTGTGTCTTCTATCTACCTCAAAGGACTTCTACCTGAATTAACAGGATGTAAGTCAGACAGCCAAACCACTGAATGACTGAACCTGATATTTAGATATTCATACTGAACAAAAATATAAAACGCAACATGCAACAATTTCAACGATTTTTCTGAGTTACAGTTCATCTAAGGAAATCAGTCAGTTGAAATAAAGGAATTAGGTCCTAATCTGTAGATGTCACATGACTGGAAATATAGATATGTATCAGTTGGGTCACAGATACTGTACCTTCAAAAAAAAAAAAAGTAGGGGCGTGGATCAGAAAACCAGTCAGTATCTGGTGTGACCACCATTTGCCTCATGCAGCGCAACACATCTCATTCACATAGAGTTGATCAGGCTGTTGATTGTGGCCTGTGCCATTGTCCATCGAAGGTGAGCATTTGCCCACTGAAGTCGCTTACGACGCCAAACTGCAGTCAAGTCAAGACCCTGGTGAGGACGCCGAGCTTCCCTGAGACAGTTTCTGCAGAAATTCTTCAGTTGTGCAAACCCACAGTTTCATCTGCTGTCCGGGTGGCTGGTCTCATATAATCCCGCAGGTGAAGAAGCCGGATGTGGAGGTCCTGGGCTGGTGTGGTTATATATGGTCTGCAGTTGTGTGGCCGATTGGACGTACCGCCAAATTCTCTAAAACGACATTCTGGTAGAGAAATTAACATTACATTTTCTGGCAACCGCTCCGGTGGACATTCCTGCAGTCAGCATGCCAATTGCACGCTCCCTCAAAACTTGAGACATCTGTGGCATTGTGTTGTGACAAAACTGCACATTTAGATTGGCCTTTTATTGTCCCCAGCACAAGGTTCACCTGTGTAATGATCATGCCGTTTAATAGGATTCTTGATGTCCCACACCTGTCAGGTGGACTATCTTGGCAAATGAAAATTGCTCAATTACAGGGATGTAAACAAATTTGTCCTCAAAATATTAGAGAAATATGCTTTTTGTGCATATGGAACATTTCTGGGATCTTTTATTTCAGCTCATGAAACATGGCACCAACACTTTACATGTTGCGTTTATATATTTGTTCAGCATAGTAAGTAGTATGAAATATAATCATATAATCAAGTTTAATTTACTGTAGCATAATAGCATGAGTATGAAAAGCTACATTATGTATAAGATATCTGTTTTTCAGGTTTTATACTTTTTGAGATGTATTTATTTATATAAAAAAATACAGTATTAAGAAGTTTGGCTATAAAACCAATCTTGTTAACCAAACAGTGCCTTGTTGTTCCATGAAACTAACTAATGTGGTTGGTTTGGTTTCTCTCTAACCTGGTAACAACCTTTCCTCAACCATCACTCTTTTTCCTTCATTCTACCCCTCTGAACAGCTGAACAGAAGATAAATAACAGTATATGCCACTCCTAAACGCTGCAGGGTAAGGAAGGTAGCCTGAAGCCTGGCCTGTCTGCTTTGGCCCTGCTTGTACTGTGGCCCCTCTGTGTGCTGCTAGCTACACAGTATATGGTGCTGCTAGTCATGTCAGCTGCTTTAGCCAATCCAGCGCTTCAGATTCATAACAGCTAGACCTGCTTTACTGTACTGCACTACAGTAAGGTATGCTATGCTTTACAGCAGTCAGATATGCTTTACTGTACTGCACAGCAGTAAGGTATGCTATGCTTTACAACAGTCAGATATGCTTTACTGTACAACAGTAAGAAACATGCAGCTGAGCAATACATCGCTTCGAGATTTATATAGCGGTTGACAACCCCCTCAGCATTTCAAACAGACCAACTCCCTTTCCCCAAAAGAGCCAGCAGAAGCGCACGTATCCGGTCTCATTTCCATTTTTATTCATGCATTTTATTGAACCTTTATTTAACGAGGCAAGTCAAACAGTGTACCTCTCAAGATGAGACTATTTCATCCACCATTCTACTCAGGTCCCTCCATCCCCACCTCACTCACCTCTTTCTTGCATGCTGTGTCCAGTGTTCTGTCCATCCACCACTCACCAGTCTGTCACCTGTTGATGTCATGTCTCAACGTCCTGTTTTGCCCTGTTAACTGTGACTTGCGGTGTGCTGAGCAGCTCGATGGTCAACAAGCTCTGTTGAGCCCCCTGCACATCCACACAAACACCATCATATTCTGACAAAAGGACATGCATACATACATACTCAGAAAAATAGGTAATACTATTTGAACACTCCATTATAAAAGGGCTACATAACGCTGTCATAATCATGACATAGCAGATAAATATTTTGTGTCTTCAGCATAGTATCTCACAGAGCTCGTTGACTGCCACAACTGTGATATTATTTTAACGTTTTATTATTTTGTTCCCTAGTTAAGTTGTTGAGATTTATTTGAATAACTATACTCCCACCCCCCACCCATAGCCTTGGACTGAAAAATCAATTTTTCTCTGTCAGTTTTAAGTTGACAATGCAAGGCTATGGGAAGGCATCATTCTGTTATTGGTTAACGGATATCCACTTTCAATTGGCTACCCATTTGACAACATATAAGTACAATTGGAAAATGTGAAACATAATTGGCACTCTATTTGCAGAAATATACTGTTAGGATAAGCACTGCAAATAGAAGTTCCTTCGTCAACAACCTCAAACATGAGCATGATGCCACTGGAGCAGTTTGACCTCCCAGTTAACCTGAGTGACCCCTCTCTCCCCCTCCCTCACCCACTCACAGATCTCCGCAGCCAGCCTTTCCTGCGGCATGACGCGCTGATCCGGAGCGGCTGGAAGAGACCCTAAACAAACCACTCGTCCCTCCTCATTTATCCCCCATTCGCTTTATAACCCCCCCCTTCCTGACCTGTGTCCCGGGGGTCTCACCCACCCGAGGCTGCATCTCCCTGCAGATCAGAGACTGAAAGCCGGACAGGACTGAACCAATGGCCCAAGTTTTAAGGGGGTATTTATTTATTTATGGAGATCTTATATGGACACGATCTCTCAACAAGCAGGTATAAGTACAGACATCAGGTGGGTTAGTCTACCCCCTCTCCCACTGCAAACACAAACCGCATGCACGAAGGCGCACACACACAGAAAATAGAGGACTACAGCGATTGCCAGTGTTGGCATTAAGAACAGGAGTTGAGCCCTTAAAGGGGGGGCTCGCCTCACAAAAGCAGGAAGGACACTGCAACTGCATAATGTGGACATGGAACCACAAGTGCCTCCTGCCAAGTGCCTGCCAACGTGGATCTCATTTCCATGAATGTGGATTTCCTCCACGCAAGTTGAGGATGGGAGACAGTCGGTCGGTTGTATAAAATGACAGCATATGTTGACTCTACTGCTGGGATTTCCATTTCAAAGAGAACAGGGTTGTTTTCATAAGGCCCGAAACGAAAGAAAACAGACTGAAACAGGGAGGGACTAGCTGGACCTGACCAATAAGAAATGCTTATTTTTCGTGGCAAAACGCTTTAGGTTGTGAGCCCTAATGAATATGGCCCAGGGTTTCGCCTTCGCAGAACGCCTCTGTCCACAGATTGAAGATTATTGTTCCGAGTCTTTGGAGAATTTCTGTACAAGCTAGCCAAACCACACTTCCTCTACTCGGTCTTATTATTTTGAGAACGAATTAAGTGCCTTTTTTGTTTAGACAGTATTATTTCTGTGACTCAGCTATAATTTGTATCTTTAGTTGTTAAATATTTGATTTTTTTTATTGCATTTGTTTGATAACATTACCTTAAAAAAATAATCATATGCAATGGTTTGGAATCAGAATTCCAGCTTTAATCACTATACAGTATTTAAAGGTTGCTTCTCAGCACTGTTCTCTAAATTCGTTTAGGCCAGTGTCTGAAAACATTTGAGTGGGTAAAAACATTCCATGTATTTACTTTCTATTACTTTTAACTTTATGACCTACAGTCCAATCACCACTTCAGTCTTACCACTTTAGGCCGGGATTCATTCCAATCCGCCTGATGGTGCAGTTGACATTTAGGGCTCTATTCAAAAAACTGGATCGCTGGAGCGTTACATAGAAATGGACTGAGCCGACAATATGCAACGTTTTACAGTGAATGCAGTCGGCGCTGACGCCGGAGCTTTGCCTTTAAACTTCAATCACTCCGAACTTCCGAGACACGGGTTGAGTAGAGCCCTTTAAAAAATGTTAACTAGGCAAGTCAGTTAAGAACAAATTCTTATTTTCAATGACGGCCTAGGAACAGTGGGTTTGATCGGGGATTTGAACTTGCAACCTTTCGGTTACTAGTCCAACACTCTAACCACTAGGCTACCCTGCCGCCCCGAATAAACCAAGATATCCGGTGTTTCCGTCAGTACGGCCATGCATTTGTTTGGTAGGTAAAGAATGCATTGCTGTGATTCGAACCATGTTCTTTATGCATCAAATTCCTAAACTGTCATGATGAACAATTTCTCCCCTAATAGCCATCAAGTTAAGCACAATGACTGTGCACTCAGATTTACAAATCGGTGTTTCAATATGGCATTTCCACAAAAGGGACAGCGCATATTTACACTACTTACATTGCCTTAATGTTGTACGAGACACTACTTCTATAGCAGATATTTCTACATATATTTACATTTGATGTAAATCAACGAATTTTACGCCTTTTACTTGTGCTTGTCTGTCGTAAGGATGAAATGAAATAGTGCCTGACATTTGATGCTTGTTGTCCAAAAGACCCCGCCCCCCCCCCCTTAATAAACAAAATGACAATGTGACTCACAATTGAAAGTCTCTGCTGTCTCTCTCTCTCATTTTTCACACCAAATGAAAGTCAGATCCACAATGCATTTCTACTATAAAAATCCATTTAATTTCTGATATCAAAAAGAAATAAAATCATAACTAACCGAAACAGAGCAACAACAAATCCACATGTGGGGTTTTGTTTTGCTGAAGTGTTTCTGTCAAAATTAAAACAGATTGTTCCTAATTTACATTATTCAAATAAAAATGTAACAGAGCAGAAATGTTATTAAAATCCAAATGATAGTGCATACTGTTAATAAAAGTGATGGTTAAGCTAGAACAGTTTGCTATAGGGCGTGTGTGTGTGTGTGTGTGTGTGTGTGTGGTGAATCGCATGCAGTGTAATCTGTAATACAGTATGGCAGTTATGGCTGATCACCTCCAGTTGGTTAGAAGCAGCATGTTCAGCAGCGCGTGATTGGCTGAGACTGAGCCTGGACCAATAACAGACAGGCAGGCAGGCAGGCAGACAGTTCTATCAGACATACAAAACAGGCAGACAGACAGGGCTGGCTGGCTGACAGATGGTTAGACGGACAAGCCGACAGACAGACGGCTAGCTAGCGTTAGCAGCAAGGCAGAGGGGGAAAAAAATCAACAGGGGACGCTAATCAGGAGGCTAATAGCCCGAACCTCCCAAGGAATGCACTTACAATGGAGCAGAAACCGAAATTACAGAGGCATAATGTAATTATTACATACATTCAAAACAAACCAAAAAACACAGCATTGTTGTTATAAATCCCCACTGAAGTACCATAAGAACAACGGGCCTCTCCTGAAAGAATGTTTACTATCACCAACAAAAGACAAAAGCATGTTCAGCTCGTTGTTGCACTGTAGATGTTTGTTTCCCCCCCACCCAGCAATGGCAGGTATTCACAGAGGCATTCTTGGTGCCAAACTGCCTATTTCCAGGATGAACGTTGCAGTTGATACTGAAATAAACAGTCACTGAGCTGATCCATGAACCCTCTGGGCCCCAATATGTATCACCCGTCACATCAAGCCCCCCCCCCCAAAAAAACATGTCCTCTCGTAACCCAAAGACATCCTCAGTTACTTCCCCCGGGAACAGTCATCCTGGAATGTCTGCTCCAATACAATCATATTCTTCCAACACATTACACACTCCATTAACCTATTGACTTTTCATTAAGCAAAAAAAAATTAAATAATAAATCAGCCGTTAATTTATTCATGACCAAAACAGAAAAGGTGGTGGAACATAATACAGACAGACTGCTAATATGTTATTTCATGTTTTGTATTCCTGGGTATATTGTCAAGACACTTTGTTAATAGGGTTATATATATATATATATTTATATATATATGCGTGTGTAAATATATTTCACTTTTAGTCTGTGCAAGGAGGTAAAAGACAATCACTCAACTGAACGGACATTAGTATGTGTGACGCTGACTGACTCGGTCATGTTGACATGTGCAGTTCTGGTTCCAGTTCCTGAACTACAGTTCCAGAACTCTTTTTGTTCCATCGGCTATGGTCTCACTCTGCACCTCCAGCATCGACCGAACCGGCATCAATTGGCCTTCGGAACTGACTTGAGTTTTGAACTTGGCCCCCCTCTTTTCTCCACATCTTTCACAAACAACAAGAAATCCTCTGAAATGGAACAATGTTTTTTTCCCCTCCCCCTATACAATTCATACAAAAATAAAAACTTAAAATTGTTCCACTGCTGTTTGTTTTGCTCTACACCTTTGCACAGAGGTAGCGGCTATATGGATGAAGGGGAGGGGGGAGGGGGGGGGGGGGAGTAGCGAGGGAGGATGGAGGTGAGCAACATTTTAAAACGAGAGAGTTGAATGAATAAATCTGTCTATAAAATGCTTCTTCCTTTTTCTGACCAGAGGATTTTTTTGTGTTTTTTTTTTGTTGTCAAAAGAACAAAATATAATACTGCAATCACATAGAAAAGTACTCCTTCATTTTATACAGTGTTCTCGCTTTCTTTTCTGGTTCTTCTCTCGATTGGTAAAAAGGCATAAGATCAGCGTTTGTCTCTTTGCGGGTGTGGCCTAGCCTTGGCTCGGTCATGCCTGACCTCTGACCCCTAGGCCAGCGGGTCACTCATGTCCTCGTCCTCCCCATCGTCCCCCTGTGACAGCAACTCTTTCTTCTCGTCTGTACTAGCCAATGAGCTGCGGCTGTTGTGGGCTCCCATGTACAGGGTGGCGTACACAGGGTTGGTGAAGTTGGTGGGCTGTAGGGAGGGGGGACACAGAAACAATGTTTTGGACAAAGCGCATACAAGAGTCCTCAATTAGGTTTCATTGCAATCCAGGTAGTCTTAGTGGCAGAGAATCATGGAGTGCAGAAAAAGGTTTTAAAAATGGTGTCAATGCCAAATTCATTCCCGATGAGTTAAGAAGTGCTGCTGTGTTCAAACTGTGTTAAAACAAGTGTTGCCTATTTAAGACGGGTCACGTGTGAAGATAAGGAAACGTGGATGTTACCTTGTCTGGATCTAAAGCGAAGTCCGAATCCAGGAGTTGCCCAGCATCGTCGTCTGGCTCCCCTTCGTAGATCTTGTAGGCTGGGTTCCCTATCTCCACGTTCATGGCCCCGTTGGTCATCCTGTGATGCTGGAAGCCCTTGGCACTGTGGACACACACAGCGAGATTGTTTCTTCCCAACACGGACAGCCGCGGAGACGTAGCCACAACACAGGAGAACAGGCTGACCGTACCGAGAGCCTTGAATCAAGCCACTGACAGGAGAGACATCCAGCATGCGACGCCAGTTACATGTACAGTACAGGAAAACGGGTCCCACACAGTCACGGCAGCACAGAACCACGGTAAAATAGACAAATGAGCTTTAAAAAAAAAAAAAAGAAGCCATTTGGACACGTCAAGTGTCTATCCTGGTGAATGCTGGATTTTCCACAACGCAAATGTTCCACCGCCACAATGCAGGCACAGAAGCATCACTGATAGACACATGTATTTACACACGTAGATAGGGAAAGGTATGGATGGGTAAGGAAGAACCACTCAATCTATCTGTCAATACACCCCTGCGTCCCTGGGTGGGAAACCCTGTTCCCGAACAAGAGAGAGAGGAGGGCAGGGACAGACAGACCGACTCTACTACAGAAAGACGAGCAAAATGGAGGACCGTCACAGGACCGACAGACAAGACGGTGGCTTAGATGAGGAATTGGGGAGAAGGGGGAGGATCTGGGGGGGCGAGACAGGTGATGGACATGACCCTATTAAGTTACCGAGAACGTCGGGAGCGTTTTCCCGGCCATACAGACCTAGATTGAGAGCGATAGAGAGAGAAGAGAGCGAGAGGAGAGAGATAAAGAGGCAGCGTGATGGTGGGAGGTAAAGATGACAGGTGGAAAAGAGATTCGAGTTTGACCTAATGAGTGGGAGCCCTCCCACCCAGTCTCAACACAAAGGTTGTCTACTTCAGTAGTCCCCCCTCCCCCCAAAAAGAAATGGGGGACGACGACGACGATTCGGTTAGAATGTACTACTAAAATCCTTTTGTCATGTCAGTCATTGCATACCCTAGAGAGCCATTTAGAACTTGTCAGAAATGTCCAGTTACACTAGGCCATCCCAGCCAACGTTTCTTAAGCTCGGTTTCTTAAGCCCAAAGATTTTGTTGGAATATTTGAGTCACTCAAATACCACAAGCATACACATTAGAAATGGAAAGAAATGTACAGAATTGCTAGAACATTTGCTTAAAAACGGCTATATTTTCTCTGCACCTCATGACAAAATGTGTAGAACTGCAGGAAACATGCCTTAAAACCTGCAAAAATAAATAAATCCCCCAATGCTGGAAGGAAGGCCTGAGTGAAAGAGTTTGGGAACACCTGATCTACTCCACTCACCCACGCATTCTCCTTTTGTACCACAAGATGGCGCCGATGACCAACAGCGCCAGTAACAACAGCAGCAGCACTGGAATGACTATGGAGGCTGAACCTGCAGAGAGAGCAACACGGACACCAATGAGAACAGAGTATATGCAATACGTCGGCCAATGAGACGGACAGGTTACACCATGTATTGTGTTATAATCATGCGTTACAGTCTGTAGTTATAACATGTGTTTCACTCACACTGCACAGAGACTAAAAGTAACTTACTTCCACTGGAGACAGGAGAATCAACAGGCGAGGCAATGACTTCACATCGATACCCACTCCATTCTATAGGACACCTAAATACACGTCACACAGGTTAGAGACACCAAAATACACGTCACACAGGTTAGAGAGAGACACCTAAATACACGTCACACAGGTTAGAGACACCTAAATACACGTCACACAGGTTAGAGACACCGAAATACACGTCACACAGGTTAGAGACACCGAAATACACGTCACAGAGGTTAGAGACCCCTAAATACACGTCACACAGGTTAGAGACACCTAAATACACGTCACACAGGTTAGAGAGAGACACCTAAATACACGTCATAGAGGTTAGAGACACCTAAATACACGTCACACAGGTTAGAGACACCTAAATACACGTCACACAGGTTATAGACACCAAAATACACGTCACAGAGGTTAGAGACCCCTAAATACACGTCACACAGGTTAGAGACACCTAAATACACGTCACACAGGTTACAGAGAGACACCTAAATACACGTCACACAGGTTAGAGAGAAAGACACCTGAATACACGTCACACAGGTTACAGAGAGACACCTAAATACACGTCACACAGGTTACAGAAAGACACCTAAATACACGTCACACAAGTTACAGAGACACACCTAAATACACGTCACACAGGTTACAGAGAGAGACACCTAAATACATGTCACACAGGTTACAGAGAGAGAACTAAATACACGTCACACAGGTTACAGAGAGACACCTAAATACACGTCACACAGGTTACAGAGAGACACCTAAATACACGTCACACAGGTTACAGAGAGACACCTAAATACACGTCACACAGGTTAGAGACACCTAAATACACGTCACACAGGTTAGAGACACCTAAATACACGTCACACAGGTTAGAGAGAGACACCTAAATACACGTCACACAGGTTACAGAGAGAAACCTAAATACACGTCACAAAGGTTAGAGACCCCTAAATACACGTCACACAGGTTAAAGAGAGACACCTAAATACACGTCACACAGGTTACAGAGAGACACCTAAATACACGTCACACAGGTTACAGAGAGACACCTAAATACACGTCACACAGGTTACAGAGAGACACCTAAATACACGTCACACAGGTTAGAGAGAGACACCTAAATACACGTCACACAGGTTACAGAGACACAGGTTACACACTAAATACACGTCACACAGGTTACAGAGACACCTAAATACACGTCACACAGGTTACAGAGAGACACCTAAATACACGTCACACAGGTTAGAGAGAGACACCTAAATACACGTCACACAGGTTAGAGACACCTAAATACACGTCACACAGGTTAGAGACACCTAAATACACGTCACACAGGTTAGAGACACCTAAATACACATCACACAGGTTAGAGAGAGACACCTAAATACACGTCACACAGGTTAGAGAGAGACACCTAAATACACGTCACACAGGTGATAGAGAGACACCTAAATACACGTCACACAGGTTACAGAGACACCTAAATACACATCACACAGGTTAGAGAGAGACACCTAAATACACGTCACACAGGTTAGAGAGAGACACCTAAATACACGTCACACAGGTGATAGAGAGACACCTAAATACACGTCACACAGGTTACAGAGACACCTAAATACACGTCACACAGGTTAGAGACACCTAAATACACGTCACACAGGTTACAGAGAGACACCTAAATACACGTCACACAGGAGACAGAGAGACACCTAAAAACACGTCACAGAGGTTATAGAGAGACACCGAAATACACGTCACACAGGAGACAGAGAGACACCTAAAAACACGTCACAGAGGTTATAGAGAGACACCTAAATACACGTCACACAGGTTAGAGAGAGACACCTAAATACACGTCACACAGGTTACAGAGAGACACCTAAATACACGTCACACAGAATAGAGACACCTAAATACACGTCACACAGGTTAGAGAGAGACACCTAAATACACGTCAGACAGGTTAGAGAGAGACACCTAAATACACGTAACACAGGTTAGAGAGAGACACCGAAATACACGTCAGACAGGTTAGAGAGAGACACCTAAATACATGTCACACAGGATACAGAGAGACACCAAAATACACGTCACACAGGTTACAGAGAGACACCTAAATACACGTCACACAGATTACAGACACACCTAAATACACGTCACACAGGTTACAGAGAGACACCTAAATACACGTCACACAGGTTAGAGACACCTAAATACACGTCACACAGGTTAGAGACACCAAAATACACGTCACACAGGTTAGACACCTAAATACACGTCACACAGGTTAGAGACACCTAAATACACGTCACACAGGTTAGAGACACCACGAAATACACGTCACAGAGGTTAGAGACCCCTAAATACACGTCACACAGGTTAGAGACACCTAAATACACGTCACACAGGTTAGAGAGAGACACCTAAATACACGTCATAGAGGTTAGAGACACCTAAATACACGTCACACAGGTTAGAGACACCTAAATACACGTCACACAGGTTATAGACACCAAAATACACGTCACAGAGGTTAGAGACCCTAAATACACGTCACACAGGTTAGAGACACCTAAATACACGTCACACAGGTTACAGAGAGACACCTAAATACACGTCACACAGGTTAGAGAGAGACACCTGAATACACGTCACACAGGTTACAGAGAGACACCTAAATACACGTCACACAGGTTACAGAAAGACACCTAAATACACGTCACACAAGTTACAGAGAGAGACACCTAAATAAATACATGTCACACAGGTTACAGAGAGAGAACTAAATACACGTCACACAGGTTACAGAGAGACACCTAAATACACGTCACACAGGTTACAGAGAGACACCTAAATACACGTCACACAGGTTACAGAGAGACACCTAAATACACGTCACACAGGTTAGAGACACCTAAATACACGTCACACAGGTTAGAGACACCTAAATACACGTCACACAGGTTAGAGAGAGACACCTAAATACACGTCACACAGGTTACAGAGAGACACCTAAATACACGTCACACAGGTTAGAGACCCCTAAATACACGTCACACAGGTTAAAGAGAGACACCTAAATACACGTCACACAGGTTACAGAGAGACACCTAAATACACGTCACAAAGGTTAGAGACAGTCACACAGGTTAAAGAGAGACACCTAAATACACGTCACACAGGTTACAGAGAGACACCTAAATACACGTCACACAGGTTACAGAGAGACACCTAAATACACGTCACGTCACACAGGTTACAGAGAGACACCTAAATACACGTCACACAGGTTAGAGAGAGACACCTAAATACACGTCACACAGGTTAGAGACACCTAAATACACGTCACACAGGTTACAGAGACACCTAAATACACGTCACACAGGTTACAGAGACACCTAAATACACGTCACACAGGTTACAGAGAGACACCTAAATACACGTCACACAGGTTAGAGACACCTAAATACACATCACACAGGTTAGAGAGAGACACCTAAATACACGTCACACAGGTTAGAGACACCTAAATACACGTCACACAGGTTAGAGACACCTAAATACACGTCACACAGGTTAGAGACACCTAAATACACATCACACAGGTTAGAGAGAGACACCTAAATACACGTCACACAGGTTAGAGAGAGACACCTAAATACACATCACACAGGTTACAGAGAGACACCTAAATACACGTCACACAGGTGATAGAGAGACACCTAAATACACGTCACACAGGTTACAGAGACACCTAAATACACGTCACACAGGTTAGAGACACCTAAATACACGTCACACAGGTTACAGAGAGACACCTAAATACACGTCACACAGGAGACAGAGTGACACCTAAAAACACGTCACAGAGGTTATAGAGAGACACCGAAATACACGTCACACAGGAGACAGAGAGACACCTAAAAACACGTCACAGAGGTTATAGAGAGACACCGAAATACACGTCACACAGGTTAGAGAGAGACACCTAAATACACGTCACACAGGTTACAGAGAGACACCTAAATACACGTCACACAGAATAGAGACACCTAAATACACGTCACACAGGTTAGAGAGAGACACCTAAATACACGTCAGACAGGTTAGAGAGAGACACCTAAATACACGTAACACAGGTTAGAGAGAGACACCGAAATACACGTCAGACAGGTTAGAGAGAGACACCTAAATACATGTCACACAGGATACAGAGAGACACCAAAATACACGTCACACAGGTTACAGAGAGACACCTAAATACACGTCACACAGATTACAGACACACCTAAATACACGTCACACAGGTTACAGAGAGACACCTAAATACACGTCACACAGGTTAGAGACACCTAAATACACGTCACACAGGTTAGAGACACCAAAATACACGTCACACAGGTTAGACACCTAAATACACGTCACACAGGTTAGAGACACCGAAATACACGTCACACAGGTTAGAGACACCGAAATACACGTCACAGAGGTTAGAGACCCCTAAATACACGTCACACAGGTTAGAGACACCTAAATACACGTCACACAGGTTAGAGAGAGACACCTAAATACACGTCATAGAGGTTAGAGACACCTAAATACACGTCACACAGGTTAGAGACACCTAAATACACGTCACACAGGTTATAGACACCAAAATACACGTCACAGAGGTTAGAGACCCCTAAATACACGTCACACAGGTTAGAGACACCTAAATACACGTCACACAGGTTACAGAGAGACACCTAAATACACGTCACACAGGTTAGAGAGAGAGACACCTGAATACACGTCACACAGGTTACAGAGAGACACCTAAATACACGTCACACAGGTTACAGAAAGACACCTAAATACACGTCACACAAGTTACAGAGAGAGACACCTAAATACATGTCACACAGGTTACAGAGAGAGAACTAAATACACGTCACACAGGTTACAGAGAGACACCTAAATACACGTCACACAGGTTACAGAGAGACACCTAAATACACGTCACACAGGTTACAGAGAGACACCTAAATACACGTCACACAGGTTAGAGACACCTAAATACACGTCACACAGGTTAGAGACACCTAAATACACGTCACACAGGTTAGAGAGACACCTAAATACACGTCACACAGGTTACAGAGAGACACCTAAATACACGTCACAAGGTTAGAGACACCCACGTACACACACAGGTTAGAGACACCTAAATACACGTCACACAGGTTACAGAGAGACACCTAAATACACGTCACACAGGTTACAGAGAGACACCTAAATACACGTCACACAGGTTACAGAGAGACACCTAAATACACGTCACACAGGTTACAGAGAGACACCTAAATACACGTCACACAGGTTAGAGAGAGACACCTAAATACACGTCACACAGGTTACAGAGAGACACCTAAATACACGTCACACAGGTTAGAGACACCTAAATACACGTCACACAGGTTAGAGACACCTAAATACACGTCACACAGGTTAGAGACACCTAAATACACGTCACACAGGTTAGAGAGAGACACCTAAATACACGTCACACAGGTTACAGAGAGACACCTAAATACACGTCACACAGGTTACAGAGAGACACCTAAATACACGTCACACAGGTTACAGAGAGACACCTAAATACACGTCACACAGGTTACAGAGAGACACCTAAATACACGTCACACAGGTTAGAGACACCTAAATACAGGTCACACAGGTTAGAGACACCTAAATACACGTCACACAGGTTAGAGAGAGACACCTAAATACACGTCACACAGGTTACAGAGAGACACCTAAATACACGTCACAAAGGTTAGAGACCCCTAAATACACGTCACACAGGTTAAAGAGAGACACCTAAATACACGTCACACAGGTTACAGAGAGACACCTAAATACACGTCACACAGGTTACAGAGAGACACCTAAATACACGTCACACAGGTTACAGAGAGACACCTAAATACACGTCACACAGGTTAGAGAGAGACACCTAAATACACGTCACACAGGTTAGAGACACCTAAATACACGTCACACAGGTTACAGAGACACCTAAATACACGTCACACAGGTTACAGAGACACCTAAATACACGTCACACAGGTTACAGAGAGACACCTAAATACACGTCACACAGGTTAGAGACCCTAAATACACGTCACACAGGTTATAGAGAGACACCTAAATACACGTCACACAGGTTACAGAGAGACACCTAAATACACGTCACACAGGTTACAGAGAGACACCTAAATACACGTCACACAGGTTAGAGAGAGACACCGAAATACACGTCAGACAGGTTAGAGAGAGACACCTAAATACATGTCACACAGGATACAGAGAGACACCAAAATACACGTCACACAGGTTACAGAGAGACACCTAAATACACGTCACACAGATTACAGACACACCTAAATACACGTCACACAGGTTACAGAGAGACACCTAAATACACGTCACACAGGTTACAGAGAGACACCTAAATACACGTCACACAGGAGACAGAGAGACACCTAAAAACACGTCACAGAGGTTATAGAGAGACACCTAAATACACGTCACACAGGTTACAGAGAGACACCTAAAAACACGTCACAGAGGTTATAGAGAGACACCGAAATACACGTCACACAGGTTAGAGAGAGACACCTAAATACACGTCACACAGGTTACAGAGAGACACCTAAATACACGTCACACAGAATAGAGACACCTAAATACACGTCACACAGGTTAGAGAGAGACACCTAAATACACGTCACACAGGTTACAGAGAGACACCTAAATACACGTCACACAGGAGACAGAGAGACACCTAAAAACACGTCACAGAGGTTATAGAGAGACACCGAAATACACGTCACACAGGAGACAGAGAGACACCTAAAAACACGTCACAGAGGTTATAGAGAGACACCTAAATACACGTCACACAGGTTAGAGAGGTTAGAGACCTAAATACACGTCACACAGGTTACAGAGAGACACCTAAATACACGTCACACAGAATAGAGACACCTAAATACACGTCACACAGGTTAGAGAGAGACACCTAAATACACGTCAACAGGTTAGAGAGAGACACCTAAATACACGTAACACAGGTTAGAGAGAGACACCGAAATACACGTCAGACAGGTTAGAGAGAGACACCTAAATACATGTCACACAGGATACAGAGAGACACCAAAATACACGTCACACAGGTTACAGAGAGACACCTAAATACACGTCACACAGATTACAGACACACCTAAATACACGTCACACAGGTTACAGAGAGACACCTAAATACACGTCACACAGGTTAGAGACACCTAAATACACGTCACACAGGTTAGAGACACCAAAATACACGTCACACAGGTTAGACACCTAAATACACGTCACAAATACACGGTTAGAGACACCTAAATACACGTCACACAGGTTAGAGACACCTAAATACACACAGAGGTTAGAGACCCCTAAATACACGTCAACAGGTTACACGTCACACAGGTTAGAGACACCTAAATACACGTCACACAGGTTAGAGAGAGACACCTAAATACACGTCACACCTAAATACACGTCACACAGGTTAGAGACACCTAAATACACGTCACACAGGTTATAGACACCAAAATACACGTCACAGAGGTTAGAGACCCCTAAATACACGTCACACAGGTTAGAGACACCTAAATACACGTCACACAGGTTACAGAGAGACACCTAAATACACGTCACACAGGTTAGAGAGAGAGACACCTGAATACACGTCACACAGGTTACAGAGAGACACCTAAATACACGTCACACAGGTTACAGAAAGACACCTAAATACACGTCACACAAGTTACAGAGAGACACCTAAATACATGTCACACAGGTTACAGAGAGAGAACTAAATACACGTCACACAGGTTACAGAGAGACACCTAAATACACGTCACACAGGTTACAGAGAGACACCTAAATACACGTCACACAGGTTACAGAGAGACACCTAAATACACGTCACACAGGTTAGAGAGACACCTCAACAGGTTACACACGTCACACAGGTTAGAGAGAGACACCTAAATACACGTCACACAGGTTACAGAGAGACACCTAAATACACGTCACAAAGGTTAGAGACCCCTAAATACACGTCACACAGGTTAAAGAGAGACACCTAAATACACGTCACACAGGTTACAGAGAGACACCTAAATACACGTCACAACAGGTTAGAGACACCTAAATACACGTCACACAGGTTACACCTAAATACACGTCACACAGGTTAAAGAGAGACACCTAAATACACGTCACACAGGTTACAGAGAGACACCTAAATACACGTCACACAGGTTACAGAGAGACACCTAAATACACGTCACACAGGTTACAGAGAGACACCTAAATACACGTCACACAGGTTAGAGAGAGACACCTAAATACACGTCACACAGGTTAGAGACACCTAAATACACGTCACACAGGTTACAGAGACACCTAAATACACGTCACACAGGTTACAGAGACACCTAAATACACGTCACACAGGTTACAGAGAGACACCTAAATACACGTCACACAGGTTAGACACCTAAATACACATCACACAGGTTAGAAAGAGACACCTAAATACACGTCACACAGGTTAGAGACACCTAAATACACGTCACACAGGTTAGAGACACCTAAATACACGTCACACAGGTTAGAGACACCTAAATACACATCACACAGGTTAGAGAGAGACACCTAAATACACGTCACACAGGTTAGAGAGAGACACCTAAATAAATACAGAGAGACACCTCACACAGGTTACAGAGAGACACCTAAATACACGTCACACAGGTGATAGAGAGACACCTAAATACACGTCACACAGGTTACAGAGACACCTAAATACACGTCACACAGGTTAGAGACACCTAAATACACGTCACACAGGTTACAGAGAGACACCTAAATACACGTCACACAGGAGACAGAGAGACACCTAAAAACACGTCACAGAGGTTATAGAGAGACACCGAAATACACGTCACACAGGAGACAGAGAGACACCTAAAAACACGTCACAGAGGTTATAGAGAGACACCGAAATACACGTCACACAGGTTAGAGAGAGACACCTAAATACACGTCACACAGGTTACAGAGAGACACCTAAATACACGTCACACAGAATAGAGACACCTAAATACACGTCACACAGGTTAGAGAGAGACACCTAAATACACGTCAGACAGGTTAGAGAGAGACACCTAAATACACGTAACACAGGTTAGAGAGAGACACCGAAATACACGTCAGACAGGTTAGAGAGAGACACCTAAATACATGTCACACAGGATACAGAGAGACACCAAAATACACGTCACACAGGTTACAGAGAGACACCTAAATACACGTCACACAGATTACAGACACACCTAAATACACGTCACACAGGTTACAGAGAGACACCTAAATACACGTCACACAGGTTAGAGACACCTAAATACACGTCACACAGGTTAGAGACACCAAAATACACGTCACACAGGTTAGACACCTAAATACACGTCACACAGGTTAGAGACACCGAAATACACGTCACACAGGTTAGAGACACACCTAAATACACGTCACAGAGGTTAGAGACCCCTAAATACACGTCACACAGGTTAGAGACACCTAAATACACGTCACACAGGTTAGAGAGAGACACCTAAATACACGTCATAGAGGTTAGAGACACCTAAATACACGTCACACAGGTTAGAGACACCTAAATACACGTCACACAGGTTATAGACACCAAAATACACGTCACAGAGGTTAGAGACCCCTAAATACACGTCACACAGGTTAGAGACACCTAAATACACGTCACACAGGTTACAGAGAGACACCTAAATACACGTCACACAGGTTAGAGAGAGAGACACCTGAATACACGTCACACAGGTTACAGAGAGACACCTAAATACACGTCACACAGGTTACAGAAAGACACCTAAATACACGTCACACAAGTTACAGAGAGAGACACCTAAATACATGTCACACAGGTTACAGAGAGAGAACTAAATACACGTCACACAGGTTACAGAGAGACACCTAAATACACGTCACACAGGTTACAGAGAGACACCTAAATACACGTCACACAGGTTACAGAGAGACACCTAAATACACGTCACACAGGTTAGAGACACCTAAATACACGTCACACAGGTTAGAGACACCTAAATACACGTCACACAGGTTAGAGAGAGACACCTAAATACACGTCACACAGGTTACAGAGAGACACCTAAATACACGTCACAAAGGTTAGAGACCCCTAAATACACGTCACACAGGTTAAAGAGAGACACCTAAATACACGTCACACAGGTTACAGAGAGACACCTAAATACACGTCACACAGGTTACAGAGAGACACCTAAATACACGTCACACAGGTTACAGAGAGACACCTAAATACACGTCACACAGGTTAGAGAGAGACACCTAAATACACGTCACACAGGTTACAGAGAGACACCTAAATACACGTCACACAGGTTAGAGACACCTAAATACACGTCACACAGGTTAGAGACACCTAAATACACGTCACACAGGTTAGAGAGAGACACCTAAATACACGTCACACAGGTTACAGAGAGACACCTAAATACACGTCACACAGGTTACAGAGGTTAGACACCTAAATACACGTCACACAGGTTACAGAGAGACACCTAAATACACGTCACACAGGTTACAGAGAGACACCTAAATACACGTCACACAGGTTACAGAGAGACACCTAAATACACGTCACACAGGTTACAGAGACACCTAAATACAGGTCACACAGGTTAGAGACACCTAAATACACGTCACACAGGTTAGAGAGACACCTAAATACACGTCACACAGGTTACAGAGAGACACCTAAATACACGTCACACAGGTTAGAGACCCCTAAATACACGTCACACAGGTTAAAGAGAGACACCTAAATACACGTCACACAGGTTACAGAGAGACACCTAAATACACGTCACACAGGTTACAGAGAGACACCTAAATACACGTCACACAGGTTACAGAGAGACACCTAAATACACGTCACACAGGTTAGAGAGAGACACCTAAATACACGTCACACAGGTTAGAGACACCTAAATACACGTCACACAGGTTACAGAGACACCTAAATACACGTCACACAGGTTACAGAGACACCTAAATACACGTCACACAGGTTACAGAGAGACACCTAAATACACGTCACAAAGGTTAGAGACCCCTAAATACACGTCACACAGGTTAAAGAGAGACACCTAAATACACGTCACACAGGTTACAGAGAGACACCTAAATACACGTCACACAGGTTACAGAGAGACACCTAAATACACGTCACACAGGTTAGAGAGAGACACCGAAATACACGTCAGACAGGTTAGAGAGAGACACCTAAATACATGTCACACAGGATACAGAGAGACACCAAAATACACGTCACACAGGTTACAGAGAGACACCTAAATACACGTCACACAGATTACAGACACACCTAAATACACGTCACACAGGTTACAGAGAGACACCTAAATACACGTCACACAGGTTAGAGACACCTAAATACACGTCACACAGGTTAGAGACACCAAAATACACGTCACACAGGTTAGACACCTAAATACACGTCACACAGGTTAGAGACACCTAAATACACGTCACACAGGTTAGAGACACCGAAATACACGTCACAGAGGTTAGAGACCCCTAAATACACGTCACACAGGTTAGAGACACCTAAATACACGTCACACAGGTTAGAGAGAGACACCTAAATACACGTCACACAGGTTAGAGACACCCTAAATACACGTCACACAGGTTAGAGACACCTAAATACACGTCACACAGGTTATAGACACCAAAATACACGTCACAGAGGTTAGAGACACCTAAATACACGTCACACAGGTTAGAGACACCTAAATACACGTCACACAGGTTACAGAGAGACACCTAAATACACGTCACACAGGTTAGAGAGAGAGACACCTGAATACACGTCACACAGGTTACAGAGAGACACCTAAATACACGTCACACAGGTTACAGAGAGACACCTAAATACACGTCACACAAGTTACAGAGACACACCTAAATACACGTCACACAGGTTACAGAGAGACACCTAAATACACGTCACACAGGTTACAGAGAGAGACACCTAAATACATGTCACACAGGTTACAGAGAGAGAACTAAATACACGTCACACAGGTTACAGAGAGACACCTAAATACACGTCACACAGGTTACAGAGAGACACCTAAATACACGTCACACAGGTTACAGAGAGACACCTAAATACACGTCACACAGGTTAGAGACACCTAAATACAGGTCACACAGGTTAGAGACACCTAAATACACGTCACACAGGTTAGAGAGAGACACCTAAATACACGTCACACAGGTTACAGAGAGACACCTAAATACACGTCACACAGGTTACAGAGACACCTAAATACACGTCACACAGGTTAGAGAGACACCTAAATACACGTCACACAGGTTACAGAGAGACACCTAAATACACGTCACACAGGTTACAGAGAGACACCTAAATACACGTCACACAGGTTAGAGAGAGACACCTAAATACACGTCACACAGGTTAGAGACACCTAAATACACGTCACACAGGTTACAGAGACACCTAAATACACGTCACACAGGTTACAGAGACACCTAAATACACGTCACACAGGTTACAGAGAGACACCTAAATACACGTCACACAGGTTACAGAGAGACACCTAAATACACGTCACACAGGTTAGAGACACCTAAATACACGTCACACAGGTTAGAGACACCTAAATACACGTCACACAGGTTAGAGACACCTAAATACACGTCACACAGGTTAGAGACACCTAAATACACATCACACAGGTTAGAGAGAGACACCTAAATACACGTCACACAGGTTAGAGAGAGACACCTAAATACACATCACACAGGTTACAGAGACACCTAAATACACGTCACACAGGTGATAGAGAGACACCTAAATACACGTCACACAGGTTACAGAGACACCTAAATACACGTCACACAGGTTAGAGACACCTAAATACACGTCACACAGGTTACAGAGAGACACCTAAATACACGTCACACAGGAGACAGAGAGACACCTAAAAACACGTCACAGAGGTTATAGAGAGACACCGAAATACACGTCACACAGGAGACAGAGAGACACCTAAAAACACGTCACAGAGGTTATAGAGAGACACCGAAATACACGTCACACAGGTTAGAGAGAGACACTAAATACACGTCACACAGGTTACAGAGAGACACCTAAATACACGTCACACAGAATAGAGACACCTAAATACACGTCACACAGGTTAGAGAGAGACACCTAAATACACGTCAGACAGGTTAGAGAGAGACACCTAAATACACGTAACACAGGTTAGAGAGAGACACCGAAATACACGTCAGACAGGTTAGAGAGAGACACCTAAATACATGTCACACAGGATACAGAGAGACACCAAAATACACGTCACACAGGTTACAGAGAGACACCTAAATACACGTCACACAGATTACAGACACACCTAAATACACGTCACACAGGTTACAGAGAGACACCTAAATACACGTCACACAGGTTAGAGACACCTAAATACACGTCACACAGGTTAGAGACACCAAAATACACGTCACACAGGTTAGACACCTAAATACACGTCACACAGGTTAGAGAGAGAGACACCTAAATACACGTCACACAGGTTACAGAGAGACACTTAAATACACGTCACACAGGTTAGAGAGAGACACTTAAATACACATCACACAGGTTAGACACCTAAATACACGTCACACAGGTTAGAGACACCTAAATACACGTCACACAGGTTAGAGACACCTAAATACACGTCACACAGGTTACAGAGAGACACCTAAATACACGTCACACAGGTTACAGAGAGACACCTAAATACACGTCACACAGGTTACAGAGAGACACTTAAATACACGTCACACAGGTTACAGAGAGACACTTAAATACACGTCACACAGGTTAGAGACACCTAAATACACGTCACACAGGTTACAGAGAGACACCTAAATACACGTCACACAGGTTACAGAGAGACACCTAAATACACGTCACACAGGTTAGAGAGAGACACCTAAATACACCTAACACAGGTTAGAGAGAGACACCGAAATACACGTCACACAGGTTACAGAGAGACACCTAAATACACGTCACACAGGTTACAGAGAGACACCTAAATACACGTCACACAGGTTAGAGAGAGACACCTAAATACACGTCACACAGGTTACAGAGAGACACCTAAATACACGTCACACAGGTTACAGAGAGACACCTAAATACACGTCACACAGGATACAGAGAGACACCTAAATACACGTCACACAGGTTACAGAGAGACACCTAAATACACGTCACACAGGTTACAGAGAGACACCTAAATACACGTCACACAGGTTACAGAGAGACACCTAAATACACGTCACACAGGTTAGAGAGAGACACCTAAATACACGTCACACAGGTTAGAGAGACACCTAAATACACGTAACACAGGTTAGAGAGAGACACCTAAATACACGTCACACAGGTTACAGAGAGACACCTAAATACACGTCACACAGGTTACAGAGAGACACCTAAATACACGTCACACAGGTTACAGAGAGACACCTAAATACACGTCACACAGGTTACAGAGAGACACCTAAATACACGTCACACAGGTTAGAGAGAGACACCTAAATACACGTCACACAGGTTAGAGAGAGACACCTAAATACACCTAACACAGGTTAGAGAGAGACACCGAAATACACGTCACACAGGTTACAGAGAGACACCTAAATACACGTCACACAGGTTACAGAGAGACACCTAAATACACGTCACACAGGTTAGAGAGAGACACCTAAATACACGTCACACAGGTTACAGAGAGACACCTAAATACACGTCACACAGGTTACAGAGACACACCTAAATACACGTCACACAGGATACAGAGAGACACCTAAATACACGTGTGTGTGTGATAGGGATCATCCTCTTACTTGCACTGGGGCAGTAGCGTGCGTGGATCGATAGAGCAGAGTCCTTTGGTGCAGAAATCTAGACAGGTGTAGCAGCTGTGATTGGTTTGACCATTAGGACAGC
Source organism: Oncorhynchus masou masou (assembly GCF_036934945.1). Taxonomy (NCBI): domain Eukaryota; kingdom Metazoa; phylum Chordata; class Actinopteri; order Salmoniformes; family Salmonidae; genus Oncorhynchus; species Oncorhynchus masou. The sequence continues at coordinate 37,586,684 of NC_088244.1, read as the reverse complement.
TGGACATAGACAGGTACACAGAAACAAGGAGAGAGAGAGAGAGAGAGACAGGTACACAGGAGAGAGAGAGAGAGAGAGAGGTACAGAGGAGACAAGGATAGAAGAGAGACAGGTACACAGAGACAAGGAGAGAGCGAGACAGGGAGAGAGAGAGGTACACAGGTACACAGCGACAAGGAGAGAGAGAGAGACAGGTACACAGAGACAAGGAGAGAGAGAGAGAGAGAGATACACAGAGACAAGGAGAGAGAGAGACAGATACACAGAGACAAGGAGAGAGGGAGACAGAGAGAGAGGTACACAGAGACAAGGGGAGAGAGAGAAACAGGTACACAGAGACAGACAGGTACAGAGACCAGGAGAGACAGGTACACAGAGACAAGGAGAGAGAGAGACAAGGAGAGAGAGACAGCGACAAGGAGAGAGAGAGAGAGGGAGAGAGAGACAGGTACACAGAGACCAGGAGAGACAGGTACACAGAGACAAGGAGAGAGAGACAGCGACAAGGAGGGAGAGAGAGAGAGAGAGAGAGAGAGAGACAGGTACACAGAGACCAGGAGAGACAGGTACACAGAGACAAGGAGAGAGCGACAGCGACAAGGAGAGAGAGAGGTACAGAGACCAGGAGAGACAGGTACACAGAGACAAGGAGAGAGAGACAGCGACAAGGAGAGAGAGAGAGAGGTACAGAGACCAGGAGAGACAGGTACACAGAGACAAGGAGAGAGAGACAGCAACAAGGAGAGAGAGAGAGAGAGAGAGAGAGGTACAGAGACCAGGAGAGACAGGTACACAGAGACAGCGACAAGGAGAGAGAGAGAGAGAGAGAAGAGAGAGAGAGAGAAGAGAGAGAGATGGGTGCACAAAGACAAGGAGAGAGAGAGAGACAAGTACAGAGACAAGGAGAGGGAGAGAGAGAGAGAAGGATAGTGTGAGAGAGAGACAG